>NC_056729.1:408961322-409153822 GCF_019279795.1 Protopterus annectens | reverse complement strand
CTGTATCACCAAACTGTTGGGGGAAAAAAAGGATTAAAACCTGTTGTATTTATGATTTTATACAAAAAAAAAATTACTAACAGTAAGTAGTTAACACAAAATAAGAGTTACACAAATGGTAGGATTATGAAGTGATTATCTGTCATTTGTGCAGGTCAGATTCAAACTGATACCCTTCTGTGAGGGATGTGGTTGATGATAATGAATGTTTACAGATATAGTAAGACATGAAATTCAGTGATGATAGCAAAGCAGAATAGATTACAGTGACTGAGATCTGCTTGCAAAATAAGGAAGGTTTGAATGGAAAGGTAAGGCAGGTGAGAATATAATCTTGTGAGGCAACTAAATGAAATAAATGTTCTGCCAGTCACTTAGAACTGGCTTGTCAAAGGCAAAAAGTGACTTTAGATGACCTCAGAGAAATTCTGCCAGACCATCCCATGACTTTGGTTGTGTTGGCATGGAGAACGTTGCCCAGACAGTTCTCAACAAGGATAGAAAACCTTTGAACTTGGATTGTGATACTGTTGCAAAGTGCAAGGAATGTGACATAGCCCTCTGTGACAAGGCAGTACCAGAAACAGCTGATGGGATTAGATATTTTCTTAATTTGTTAACCATAGTGCACTGATGATATGTTAAATGAGCTCCCTGTTGCAGTTAAAAACATTATAAGGTGGCAAAGCTGTAAAAATGGATGAGAGACGGTCATAAGAGTTGAATATTGTTGTGATGTATTGATTAGCATGGCTCTTTTACATTGGAGGAAGGAACAGTACATCTGGATTGGCAGGCTGAAGTAGACCCCATTTTTTAAAAAGGAAAGGAAGAAACTGTACTCCATTTAATGGAAAGAATGACACTCCTCATCCACCATGGGAAAGCCCATGCCATGTTTCTGGCAAGAGATGCCCAATCCGCCTATCTGGACATCTTTGATTCTATCAAGATTCAACCCTTTACTCTGATCCCAGGTGACTTTAACTATCCAAACATAGATTGGAAGAACTACTCATGCAAGAACACAAAATGCCCAGAGATTTCTCAAATTTCTCAATGCAAACACCTTGGAACAGCTAGTCAGTACCCCCACAAGAGATGATATCTTGGACTTGGTATTAACCAGTATGAGTAACCACTGCAGCATCCCTACAATATCATTCTCCCTGGTAAGATCTGACCATAAAGCGTTCACTTTCGAAGTCACCATCTCCCCAACCCCCCTCTAGCTAGGGCTAAATTAAAAAACTTCTCCAAAGCTGATTACAGCCTCCTGAAGGGATGGTATGAGCAGCTTCACAACCCCCTCCCCCTCTGTAAGACCTGGTGCTAGTATCATAAACTACAACAAAGAACTATATGAGCAATGCATGGAATCAGGAATACCTGACAAGACTATGTCATCCTCCGCAAGGAAGAGTAAACCTGTCTGGTGGACATCTGCAATAAAACTCAGTAACAAAAGGAAAAAATTGCTGTCCAGGACCAAGAAGGAGCAGGTGCCCAATTGGAAGCAATCTATCCTTAGCCTGGACAAGCAAATAAGAGCACTAGTGAAATCCTCCAAAGCAAACTTCGAGTCCAAATTGAACATATCTACTAGAGACAACCATAAGGCCTTCTTCATACGTGTCCCCAACCTCAAAGGAAACACCCAGATCTGCTCAGAACTGGTGGTCAAGGACAAAACTGTGATGCCCGTGCACTGGCCCAGTAATCAAGGAGCCTCAATCCTCACCACTAGCATCAGTGAGGTGCGTGCACATTTTGGAAGGATAACAAGTACACACACAATAAAGTACAATTTCCCTTAAGAGCACACAGAGATCACAGTCAATCTGGGGCTGAATTCTCCATTTTTGTCCAGATGCCCAATAAGACCCCCCTACTGGCACATTTATAGGGTTCAGAACGCAGCCTAGTGGTCAAGCTAAAACTTCCAGCACCCTCTGTCCAACCAGTTCTTCGTGCCTCTGCCCAAGTAGCTGACACACACACGCACACACACACACACACACACACACACACACACACGCACACTTTGAGATATGAGTTGTATACAAACACACAGATTCTCCTGGGGATGGCTGGCACAAAGTTCTCCAGCTATGCCCTCTTCTTGCCCAGACTATAAGCTAGGAAACACTGCCACCAATCACTAATATCAGCTACTAATAAAGCCCTTACCAAAGGTTACTAAAACCACTAAGCAGAAACACACACACTTCTCAGTGAATCGATCCAGAGGTACCAAAAAGACACCAACAGTCTTAAAAACTTTATTTAGCACTTTTGCTTCTCTCCAATAGAAACAAAAGTGCTAAATAAATCAAGTTTTTAAGACTTTTGGTGTCTTTTTGGTAAGTCTGGATCGATTCACTGAGAAGTCCATGTCTCTGTCCTTACCAAAGGTTGCCCAGTTTCACTGTGTAATATTTCTGTTATCCAAATAGTAAGTGTGCTGAACAGCAAAACTGTTGGAGTGACCTGGACAGTATCACCAAATACATGCAAGTACTCTCTAAGAGCTTAGATTATCTCTACACAAAACAGCCACAGCTGAAAGGTTTTAAAATATGTAATAATAAATAATAAAAACACAAGACAAATCTCATCAATGTAACACAGTGCTAATCAAGAGTTCAGAAATCACAGGAAAATGCTTTAAATTAATACTGTAGATTAGTCTGATATAAATATAGAAAACAGCTAGACTAATCTGGCTATTTCTATATATCTCTAAGAAAAGTCACTGTTCTAAATAAATGTCTTACTTGCAGAGCAAGCAAGTGTTGGTGAGTGGACATATACAAATGCCGTAGATATTGCAAACTTGCTGGTTGACAGATTCAATGAAAACTTTACCCCTCTGTCCCTCATCAGTAAATCAGGACATCCCCAGTACCTGTCTCCTTCCCCATATATCTAGAGAACAGGTCATCACTGCCCTCTCAAAGGCAGAAAATACAGCCTCTGTGGGAACATCCCAGGCTGCATCCTACATTAACTCAGGCAGGAACTTGCAGCACCATTAGGCACCCTATTCAATCAAAGCCTGAGTACCGGCTTCATCCCAGCTGAGTGGTAAACTGCCACTGTCATCACTTTGTACAAAGGTGGAGCATCCACTGATCTGGGAAATTATAGACCCATCAGCCTAAGAATCCTGATCTGCAAGGCCATGAAACAGGTTATCATGTACCTCATTAACAAGGACATTGGCAACCTCCAAACACTTGATCACAACTAGTTTAGCTTTGTCATGTGGAGGTCATGTCTGTTAAATTTGGTTAACAACTTTGAGACCGTCACCAAAACGATGGATGAGGGGAAGATTGTGCACACCACCTACCTTGACCTGGTCAAAGCCTTCAACACTATTCCCCACTCGGGCAAAATAGATAAATTCTCTCAAATAGGCATCAATCTGTATGTTACCAGATGGGTAGCAAACTGGCTCACTGATAGAACCCACCTAATCAGAATAGGGGAAGTCCATCAATAGTAGACCCTTAACGACTTACCCCAGGGTTTGGTCTTGGGGCCTCTGTTATTTGGGATATACTTTTCTTGGCTGCAGGCCAAAACTATTGGGCTATGGCTGACCAAGTTTGCAGATGACTGCAAGCTGGGTGCTGTCATCAATTCCCCTAGTGATGTGGACATCCTCCAAGAGGGTCTCGCCCATATAAATGACTGGTTTCAGAAACTTGGCCTCAAGCTGAATACCACAAAATGCATCATCATCCCCTTTGGGGAGAGTGACATCCCCCCAAATTATCACATTAATAATGTCCTGAGTATGCAATCAGTGGGAAACCAGGTTGTTAGCAACCTGACTTTTGATCACCATGTTGATTCCATTGTAAGGAAAGCTTTCTACATGGCCCACCTCAGAAGTAAAGGTATCTCATCTAGGGACAAGGAGGTCATAACATCCCTGTATTCTTCCCTTACAAGGCCCTTTATCGAGTACAGCGCCCCTTTCAGCATGTACCTCACAAAGCACATGCAGCAGCTGGACAGACCACAGAGGTTTCTCACCAGGAGAATCCAGTGCCTCGATCATCTACTGTACAGAGGTTAAAGGCCCTATTCCTCTACTCAGTTTCATACAGACTCCTCAGACGTGACCTCTGTCTGGTGTACAAGGTGATCTTGGACCCTGCCTTGATGGGACTGCTGCATATCTGCAAATCGAGGTCCACTCAAGTAACCCGCACAAGTGACCTCAGCCTGATCTGTGACATCAAATATGTTGATGGGACAGATTTGTGTCCCAGAGACTCCCCAATCTGTGGAATAGACTCTCTGTCCTTGTCAAACAGAGTACCACATTGCCCCTATTTAAGCGCAACCTGAATAACTCTTGACTAGTCTTATAAGGGCCTCTGGGTCAATAGCCTAGTAACTTTCTATGATCCTATGTAACTTAAGTCACCGATTCAGAAAGTGAATGTAGATTCACTTTCACTGTGGAACACTGGATCATCTCTGTATCCTTGCATGGATATTGAAGGGGCTTTGGAAGTCTACCAGTATCTGCTTGAACAAGAGAAGGCCTATCACTATATCACCTGGAATTTGTTATGAGAGGAGCTACAGCTGTGGTGGTCCAAGGCTGCGTCATGCTAGTTCAGTTCTTTGTTCTGCAGCAAATGTGGTGCCTGTATTCTTGGTGTTGCCAGGTGTGTTTGTATTCAGCAGAGGACTCTGTCAAGGGTGTGTCTTTTCTCCCCTATTATTCATGATTTTCCCAGAAAGGCCATTAGGGCACAGCTGAAATTTGAAGAATATCAAGTTTTGGGACATACAAGATGATTCACTGTTGCCTTTAGATGATGATATCCATGTGGCAATAAATGACTTACACCTCTGACATACACCGGAGCAGTTCACTGGCAGATATGAAGTAGGTGAGATGAAAATAAGTACCTCCATGTCAAAGATTGTGGTTTTGTTTTGAAATAGAGTGGATTACTTTCTGGTTGAGAAAACAGCTTTTACCATAGGTGGCAGAGTTTAAGTATGTTGGAGTATGTTGTTCAGATGTGTAGGTAGAGGGTATATTGGAGATTTACCAGTGGGATAATATACTAGTGGCAGAACTGAAGGCTTTGTACCACACAGCAGTGGTGGTGTGAGGGTTACACACACACACACACACACACACATACAAATATTTCAACCATGGGCACTAATGCCCTTCTAGCCTGCCAATATACCAAAAACAGATGTTCCCGTGTTAAGTGCCCAGGCTGGTCTTTAAAAATATTTAAACTAATGCTTGCTTTAATGTAATTAGTCGGTCTGATGCATCAGCTGCTATCTCAGAGAACCAGTTAGTACACTTCTGATTCCTATAGATACATAGACTGTCTGATGATTCTCTGTTACTTTTTGATAACCCCAAACATTCCCAGAGGTAGTCATGTCTAAATGCCCTATATACCTGAAGATAAGATCATCTTTAATAAATGTGTGAGACACCGTACACGTTCAGATATCTTAGTCTTCCATAATAAGTTACATTTTCACATCCATGGATTCCTTTGGTATATTTCTACTGTACTCTTTCCAATTTACTCATGCTTGTTTTCTTATAAGGTTTCCATCTTATTCCATACTCAAGTTTAGGTCTAATGTTATTAACAAACTGTGACTTCATTATTTCTGATTTACTGGTCTTTATAAATCTTTTTATACAACCTATAATTCTATAACTGTCATTAACCAGGTTAGAAAATCTCAAAATTGGATCTGTCCTTATTCCCAGGTCCATAAATGAATCTATAGTTTCAGTTATTGTGTGCTGTATTAAATAGTCACCTTTCAATTTGTCTTCCAAATTTCATGTCTTAGTTCTTGATATATTTATCAACATGTTATTCCCCTGTGCCCAAATGGTCAGTTTAGTCTAGTTCTTTTGCAGACATGCCCTATCTGTAACACACACAATCAATCAGTTTACCCAATTTTAAGTCATCTTTATACAGACTATAGAACACCTCCGATGAAGATAAGTCTGAAAGATCCAATCTAAACAAGTATGGTCCTAGAACACAGCACTGTTGGATACCTTAAATGTAACCAAGAATGTCACCTTTCCAACTGTTGTATACTTGCCATGTCTTATTTGAAAGCCATGCAGCTATCCATCTTATTAAGAGTATATCAATAACTAGTTGTTCTAATTTATTGTTTCATGTATAGGGTCTGACAAATACTGAAGTTAAATCTATATAAATTACATCACAGCAGAATATTTCATTCATAGCTGGTATTATATTGTTAGAGAACATCATGTTACAGGTGGTACTAGATCTGTGTTCAATACATGCAACCTTTCCAGTTCTGACAATAACTTCTGCAGTATTACCTTCTCTATTATTTTTCCACAACATGAAAGCAGACATAAGGGTCTGCTTGACTCTGAGTTTGTCCTACTCCCCTTTCCCTTAAAGACAGGTTTAATAAGCCCATGCCTCCAGTCTTCAGGAATCTCCTCATATCTATAAAACCTAGTAAATAGATATAATGGCAATGTAAGTTCTCACTGAGGTGCTCTCAGGTCATTATTACTAATTCCGTCCACTCTCTTTGCTATGTTTAGATCCAGTTTGAATAATTCTTTTTCAATACAATCTGATTTGATTTCAGTATCTGAGGTTACCTGAATGTCACTTGAACAACTTATCACCCCCTTTGTGGAACTAAACTGTTTTGCATAAGATTTTGTAAATATGTCTGTCATCTATGGTATCTGAGAATAAATTTTAGAATCTACACTCAGTTCATCAGTTTGTATGTTAAAATGGTTTCCTAGTATTCTAAATGTCTTTATATAAATTTCTTTAAATTTTTCTTGTTCTTGTCTCACACTATGATTAATTTGTTTGTTCAACCTGTTTATTTCAAAGTTTTAGTTTGACCTTTTATTCCATTTCTTATATTTTTGTCTCTCACCTTAATTGGGTATCTTGTACTTATGGAAGTATATCCCCCAGTGTTGTATGCCTAGATCCTGATGTTAAACAGTTTTTGATGTTTTTGCACTCAGTTTCTCTTTCAAAAAGTTCCACATTCCTTCTGCAATTTTTCCACTGAACGCATCACTCCAGTTAGTTTTATATAGTGACTGTTTTGCTTCCATATAATCTGTAATTAATATTCTGTGCATTGGTTTATATTTCAGTTTGGCAGAATTATCTAGCAACAATTTAACCTTTGTAACACCATGATCACTGCATATCAACAGTGGTAAAACCTGACATGAAGTAATAGTAATTTCTTTAGGAACATAAACAATGTCTAGCATGTTCCGTTCCCTGGTAGGTTTTTCACATATAAAGCAATTGTTCCTGAACATATATAATGTTTTTGAGTCAGTATTATTGCAGTCTTTCTGGTATATATATATATATATATATATATATGTCCCCAGCCACTGTTATTCTTCCCATCCCGTTTCATATAAGAAATGTATGACGTCCTGTAGGTCATCTGCACTTGACTTTGGTGGTCTATACATTCCAACAATTGTATGTTCCAGGGTTGTCTTTATTGTCACAGTTGCACAATATATAGTATTGGTGTTATCATTGAACATTTACTGATCACAGGTCTCAAAATTATCTTTAATCCCTATAATGACACCTCCACCTGATTTTTTTTTGTTAGAATATCTGTTGCAGTAAAAATATTTATACTGTGACAGAACTGGTTTCCAGTCATTATTCTTTAACCGTGTTTTCCAAAAATAACATCAATCTTGTGGGAATGTAGCAAATTTTCCAATAAAAAAAAACCTTTTATTATTAATGCTCCCAGCATTAACAACCTTCAGAGATGCATCAGATGCTGCTGTCTGTGAACTGTTAAAATTTGACCCGACAAAAATCCTATCTTGTTTTTATCTGAAAATGAATAAAAAATTCTAAAATAAAAAAAAATAATCCAAATCATTTAACTTAGAATTCAGATAACTTAAATCAACTTCAGTGAAAATCACACAAACAATATACAACTAAATTAAGAACAGTAAAGTTGTTGTTCTGACCACACAGTAACGTCCGACAAAAGCTGTAATTTCTTTACATCACGCGCAGTAGCTTCTGCTCAGTATCTCTCATGGTCGCACTTCTCTTTAGCCATAAAGATCAATAAATCACAAGCGAAGACAGGATTGTTTCGATAAGCCCTGAATTGTCCTCTCTGCACTCTGTGACAATATAGCTGACTAGGTCCCTTAGGATGGCTAGAGTTTGCCTGTCTAAGACTTATCCCTTTCTAACAACAAACAGTGAAAATTAAAGGTAAAAACAACAACATATAAATCAAAGTGAATCTTTTTGTGTACAAGTTCTTCCTTTCTTTCTACAAACAGTGAAAAACAGTTGTAAGAAATAAAATATAAATTAAATAAAATTCCCTTACTAGGCAACTCCACATTTAATCACAAACCAAAATGAAATTGTTCAGATAAGCTTGGATTGAATCATAAGATAACATTTTCTGTGTGCTGGTAAGTCTCTAATCCCGCATCCTCAGAGAGGTGGTCACAAATGATTGGTTATGGCCAGAAAGATGGAACTGCAAACTCAAACTCAAGAAATGTGATAATGATTATGCTAACAAACTTTATCTGATAAAATCAGGTTTTGGAGATTTAATAGAAAAACCTTAAGGAATCCATGATTAAAGAAAATGAATGTGATTACTTCTGAAACACAGGCTAGCCATAATGCTTATTACATAATCAATATGTTCACCAACTACATGCCTCCACTAGATTGTACTCAGCATAAGGGTCTATGTAGTTGTGCCAGAAGGGTGAAGTTTTAGCTTTATGTACCAGTTTTGTGGGTATATGCATTTGTACTCGTCTGCATTTATGTTAAAATCATTGTACTTAGTTTCTACTAGACTTTATCTATGTTTGGCTTAATCATACTGTATTTCATTTGGTTTAGTATGTAGTCACTGAATAGTGTTTTGGGATGTATAGGTATGAAATTTCTTGTTTACAGAATTTAGCTATGTTCGTCTTAAGTTTAGTTTTCTTTAATTTAGTTTCTGTAACACAGCATATTTGTGTTGTTATGTATAGGTATGTTTGTTAATATATATTCCATTTGTTATCCCAGTGATATAGGTCTGTCTCAAGTGTTGCATTACTTTCCTGTGTTAAACCGGGAGAAACCTACTGTCTAACTTCAAAACCTAGGATATTTTGTTTTACTACACTTTAATGAATTATTGCTCAAGTATGGATTGGCATCATATTTAATTTGATGTTCTGTTCAATAATACTTACATGATTGTTCATGAAGGCTTTACTTCTGTACTTCGATTGTCATCTTCAGTATGCAGTGTGAAATAGTCTTTTATATGAACTGTCGATTATTTTTCTGTCTTACTGAGCAAAATGTCATCTAGTCAATTTTCAACAGACATTTTTATAACTACTGATAGATGTACGACATTGTGCTGAAACAAGTTTCAGTGACAGTGGAGTTTTCTCTTTTCTTCACTGTTGTGCAACCTTTGTGTAGATGTATGTAATTTGTGGAGGGGTGGTACAGGGGACTTGGCCCCCTGCAAGTAAAAATGTTTTTGAGGATTGCTGAAAGGTGGTTTGGCATGACTGATTTTGATCTATTAGCAGTTGAAGAAATGGCTGTCAGTGGATCAGCATGAATCTGCAAAAACAGACTTTGTCCTCTTCTGGGCCAAAAAGGTCTCCTACTTGCCATGTTAATAAGCTAGAGCAACCACTGGCAAGAGAGTTCTCCTTTCTCAAGTGAAATGTGGACTACCTATTTTTGCACTCGCCTCCAAGGAAAACACCCCCACACTCCAAACAATCTTGAACAGCATGTGTTAATTCATTACAAACTAACTCCTCCATGAGCATCACTGTGTTACCATAGAAAAAGCCAAATAGCTACCCATAAAACAGAGGACCAAAATACTTAGAATCCCAACTGTACAAATGTCTTCAACTCCAGCTATTTGCTTCCAATGCAACTAAACTTTATGCTAAAACCTTCTCAGTCAACCTGAAACACTGCCCACAAGCCACACCAGCTCTCATTACCCTAGAACCAAATTCCACACCACTGCACATGCATTCTTCTCTCATGCATATACTGCTTGGCAAGCTCTCCTCATCATCCTAAAGGAAATCAACACCTACTCCAAATTCAGAATGCAGCTTGAAAGGCTCCTCTTCATTCAAGTCAGATGTTCCTGCTTTAACACGGACTGCCCCTGTCTCCTTCCTACTTCTGTTCTCCTCTCAGAGAATTACCAAAGGTTGACCCACTTTAAAAAAAAAAAAAACACTAGTGTACATACTATACTGTATATTACACACTGCTTGCTTATTAGAATGTTCCCGTATAATTTTTCTGTGTAACTAATCTTAACTACTCCTTGTTATTACTTATGTTTTTGCATTTTTTTTTTGTTTGTGAATTGTTTTGTATTTTACACGGGCCAAGTCTGAAACTGGTCAACACTGATCATTGCACTATGCTAGTAACTAAATGTAAATAAATAAATATATGGGTCTACCTGATAAGATCGAAAACCCACATACATGAAAACGATAATACCGAGATGAAAACACCGAGTCTTCAGTTAAACAACTCCTCACATAACCGACAAGTTACCCAGGGAAAGGGGACAGTCAGCCAACATTTGGGAGTTTGACGTTTTCTCCACTATAGTGTGATCTCAGATATGGTATTAGGGCTGGTGTTGGGGACACAGCCCCCCACTTGTGTGAGTTTGAAGTGCTTCCATATGGTTGCTTATCGTTGTTGGTTGACTAGTTACTTTCCCTCTGTAATTTCTCGGTATTGCGTGGAGTTGGCTAAGTGATGATTCTGTGTTTTCGTCTCTGTGTTATTGTTTTCTGGTATGTGGATTTTTGATGTTATCATGTAGACCCATATATATGTGTGTGTGTATGTGTGTGTATATATATATATATATATATATATATATATATATATATATATACACATATGTACACACACACACACACATATATGTACTTACCTACATACATACTGCTATTTTATGTTTGGCCCAGTTTGTGGCTGAAAACCAGACCACCTACCCAGTTAATGAATGTAAAATAAAATAAAACTAAGTTTCATTGCAGAGTCTAGGTTCAGTTTTTATGACATTGTTCAGTGCTTGACAATCTGAGTGGATCTTGGAGAACAGCTGTGTTCCTTCCGGTTTAGATAAGTTATCTAAAGTTGATTTTGCTACCTAGTGAGGATGCTTCTGAGTGCCTCCTTCAAGTGATGTACCAAGGATGGTCCATTGTGAGTAATCCCTAAGTGAAGCAAAGGAAAATCTCTAAGGCTTATACCTCTCATTTTTCCTAGGAATAACTATGATTCCTTCAGGCTAAGTCTGGAGCTAGTCTGCCTGCTCAGCTTGCTAATACTATGACCTTCATGCAAATAACCCATGTACCTTCTATTTGAATAAAATAAAGACACATAGGCCACAACATGTTTGAGTCAGAAGAGTCTGTTTTAATAAATGAACCACATTTGCTTATAGCCTTCACAGTACTGTTTCAAAAAGCAAACTTGCAGAGAAAGTTGTCTTCATTTTTAAAAACAGTAAAGATTCCTGTCTAGAACATGGGGCACATCAGACCAGTAGTCAAAAGTTACGCAGTTCAGCTTGTGTATAATTCATCAGCTGCACTTCCTGGTTCTTACATCCTAGTATGGCACTTTGACAAGAATCATCATCTTATCTTCAGTCCACCATTCAGGAACCTGCAGTGATTCTCAATGGGGGAAATACTACCAAACCTGTAATGGGTTTCTCCTGTGTCAGCATCTGTGTGAAGATTAACTGGCCATTAGATCTTTGTGAAGAAAGTCCTGGTCATGAGTTAGACCTCCCAAAAGATTTAAACATGCAAAAAAGTTGCAACATCAGCTGCTTCATATTATATGTGCCAGGCCAGCCATCAGGTACACAGGGAAGTAAGTATGTCATTGACTACTTCAACCAGGAGGGATTTTTTCATTTTTGACCTGCCCCTTGATTTTTCCCCTCTTCTCTGCATTCATCTATTGTATCCAAGGGCTACTCCCCTTTGTGAACCATCCCACCGGGAATGCCAAGAATTAGAAAGTTAGATAGTAAAGGAGTTGTAGGAGAATCTGGTAGACCCAGACGTGGGTGGGGGCACTAAGGTAAGCTGGAAAGAATAAAACAGAAGAGGAACAAAAAGTTGCATGTACCCAGTGCTGATTTACTAAGTAATGCTATATTCTCAATGTGTAAACAAAAAAAATGTGATTTTGCAGAGGGATAAGCTCCCCCCACACCAACAATGTTGTAGGCTACTGTCTCCAGGGTTGTACATTTGAGGAAAGTATGTTTACCCTGTGCCGTCTCAATTGACTAGCACCCCATCCCCTCAGATCTTCATGTGAAGAGCACATCCCTGTCCTCACCCTCCTTCCTCTCAGTTTCATTAAAAAAAGGACTTGCACAAAGCTGAAAACTGCAGTAATGCCACTTGGCTTATTGCAGACAGTACCCAATCCACTCCCTGTCCCCTACTGTAAAAAAATGCTTTTTTCTTTTAAACTGCAATAAAATGTTTGCCACAGTTTATACTGTGTACAAGTGCTACAGCACTTGTGTTCAAGTTAAAGGTAAATGCTTTCAACTGCAGCAAACTGATTGCTACAGTTTAGACCACACAGGGAGAGCTACACCACTCATGTTTGTAAATACAACACTAGCTTTTAGAAATGGTATGCACTTAAGAGCAGTTGGGATTACCCATCATGCTCCCACCAACACTTTCTGCTTGGGGTATTTGCCCCTCTCACCCCACATTAGCTGTGCTACTGCACTTTCTTCTTTCAGTAATTGTTCCTTTTTTTCTTCAGATTCTGTCTTTAACAGTCCCTTATGAAAATGTACAGAAGGCTCATTTAACTTTGCCATTTTCACTTATTTGCAGGTTTCTTCATAGCTTCTCTTCTTTCTGCAACAGGAAAGATAATACTTATGGCCAAGTAAAAGAACAAAATTAATCGTACTTATCTTAAAGCACTTTTTTTCTCCCACTGAGTCTGAGTAACTACTTTGTCACTGGTTTTCCTACTTCATTGTTAAGGGAACTTCAGTGAAAAGATGTTGCTGCAGCTCTCTTGCTTGAGATGGCTAATTGACTCTACACACATTAACATTAATGTAGCAGGAGTGAATGTATACATGCGTTATGGCTGCTGTGCACATGGGCTGCGCTGTTCACAGGCATAAATTAAAGATACACAAGTCAGGACAGCTTCAGGCAAAGTTTAATTAGAGTTTCACTAATGCAGCCTTCTCTGCATTGTTTCAAACAGCACTCTAACTTAAGTAAATTATTTGTCCGTGATAGTTTCATTCACAACTTAAAGCTGTGAAAAAAGTTTTCCCCTTACATTTTTAAAAAATTTAATCTATGGTGGTAGGAAGGAGGATGTCTCAGAAAAAATCCAGTGGAAGTCCAGAAAAGCAAGATAAAGAAGACAGGGCAGCAGATATGATGCCAGAGAGAGCAGGTGACAAAGTGGAAAATATCAAAATACTTTGTGACAAAAGCAAACAACTGCATGTATTGTATTTATAGAAGACAAACAGATCTTTGAAATATTAAGTTATATGTGTAGACTGCCCCCCCCCCCAAAAAAAAAACATTGGCTAGTATTAATATCTCATTTGTGGTTTCTTCAACAGTTCTTTCTTGACACCTCCCGTACTGATAGCAGTGCCTGGTATCACAGACTGGAAGTGTGAACGTCTTCATGCTTCCTCCTCACCCCATTACCTTCATTCTCACATTTGACACTTTTTTTGTAGTTTAAAATGTTATGTAGAGGATGCCTTTTTTTTGTTCTCTTCCAAATCTGCTTTATTTGAAGTTTTTGCATAAAAACACTATGTGAGACTTCAGGATATGCCAGTTAGCTTGGCAAACTTGCATTGGGAAGCCTCGTAGCAGGTTTACTTACATTCCTAAAAATATAGTTAAATATGGGCTTTAACCTTTCTGAACTTATTGTGAGTTCTGATGGCTTTCCCTTTTTCCAGGGGAGGGGGAGTCTTAACACTTAAAGTATATAAAGTGGTTATTTGCTGATGAATAGAAACAGTACCCGGTTAGGTTCATAGGTATTTAACAGGCTGTTAATTTGTGAGACTCTGAAGAAGCTTAACCTTACATTCCCATTATAATTTTTAGCCCTTATATTTTGCATGCAAGTAATTTGGAAATAGGCCAAAGAAGAATATGTTGGGTCATTTACATTTTTTCCAACCAAAAAAATATAATTATAAACTAATCCGACAAAAAACTAAGTAAAATGTCCAGGTACCACAGTCATAAAACGAATAATCCACTTTATTGTAAGAATCACAGGAGCAACCACCATAAGCGCTTTTGTCTTAGCCACAAGACTTCCTCAGATACTCCTTCCATGTGTTACTAGTCTTTTATATAAAGCACAATTAACATTAATTAAAATTTTAAAGAAACAGTATCAAAATATCACTTCATTTCATCCTAAAAAAATGTTAAATAAAACATAAAATGTACCTTTATTTTGAAAAATTGTTTTTATATATGAATGTATGAATAATAAATCATATTCATACCAAATAAAAAAAACTTATGTTTTATTTAACATTTTTTTAGGATGAAATGAAGTGATATTTTGATACTGTTTCTTTAAAATTTTAATTAATGTTAATTGTGTTTTATATAAAAGACTAGTAACACATGGAAGGAGTATCTGAGGAAGTCTTGTGGCTAAGACGAAAGCGCTTATGGTGGTTGCTCCTGTGATTCTTACAATAAAGTGGATTATTCATTTACATTTTTTATCTATCCATGTGAGACAGGGCAGCTAAACTATGAATGAATTTGAAGTTAACCTATCCATTCATCCGAATTACATTTGAACAAAGTAAGATAAGTACTTTACTTTATGTGGATTGGAAGACAGTTCCATAGATGTGGTAGTCTGTGTGATATAAACTTATCCATTCAATGTTTTTTATTTATTTTTCTAAAGAGATTAAGATCCCTTGAGTGAGTGTTTCATACCACTGGACTATTGTATGTGAAATAGATCTGATGGAATTTGATCTGATGAAGCTCTGTATGCAAGACAGAGATTGCCTCTTAGCCTGTATGGTCTGCATAGTTTTTATGATTAGGTCCTTGATGTTTAAGTGAGAAAACTTTGTGGTCATTCCAGCTATGACAAGTGTTTGGACAGGTACATTCCAAAAGGGGCGTTATCCTCAATGACTGGCATAATAAGTGTTAAATACAGTGGAACAATTACATCTGTTGATATAGACACGGTGGTGGTGCTGCGGTAGTGTTGTCGCCTCACAGTAAGACGTTGTCCTGTTCGAGTCTCAGCTAGAGCGTCTTCTGTGTGGAGACATGTGTGAATGGGCGTACCTTTCTTGAAGGTTGTGCGTCAGGGCCAGCAACTCGGCACATAAAAATCTACTGCCAATCATTAGCGGACCGGAGTTCCGCTGTGGTGATCCCTAACCAGGAAAAGCCGAAAAACACAACAGCAACCTCAGTATACAAGCTGTTCAAAGAAAAAGGACTTCCTTACAACAGTGAATACATGGTGATCAAATGACAGTTTGTCATTGGTTCCCAGATCCCTGACTGCATTATCAGGTTAAGGTGGGCCTAACTAAAAAGAAGACCCTTGTAATGGCTGCAGTGCAAGACATGACACCCCACTCCCACAACCTAACAACATGCAGATTTTCCATATTGTCCTAGATTTTAAAACTATTTAAATTTGTGAATTTAACAGTTCTAAAATGCGCATGCTTGAGTGCAGTTCTTGCTATATACCCACTGAATCACAGGTTCAGTACTCAAGCTGTTGACCTAAACCTCAGCATGAAAACACTTGTAAACCTTAATCAAATGACCCTTTATCTGCCTGTAATAGACTGAATATAATCCTAATGATGTTAATGTTCATTCGTAAGTCTGATTTTTCAGGTGTCTAATTTTGGGGTAAACATCTGTTGCATCTGTTTAAACTTTTTGATCTCAAATGAAGCATAAAAACAAAATGACAGCCTAAACTCAATATGAGGTCTAATCAGAGCTGCAAACAGTGGTAATAATGCATCACCTAACCTAATAGATGCAGTTCTGGTAATTAAATTGAAGGTGTAAAGGCTGTTTTTAGAAATATTATAAGCA
Organism: Protopterus annectens; assembly: GCF_019279795.1. Lineage (NCBI taxonomy): Eukaryota > Metazoa > Chordata > Ceratodontiformes > Protopteridae > Protopterus > Protopterus annectens. The sequence continues at coordinate 409,137,528 of NC_056729.1, read as the reverse complement.
TGAGATTTAAATGAAAAATCTTTGATAATTTTCACGTAGGTTTAGATATTATCTGACTCAGTACAAGTAATACTTATTGCCTATGGATCAGTGTCAGGTGTAAAAATATCTGATGTACTTTGATCTCAGTCTCCAGATTCATTCAACCTTCCTAGGACTCCCCAGTTGACAGCTGGGAATAGTAATATTTCTCCATCCCCACTCACACTTTAGGACTTCATACTTTTCAAATACTCACTGTCATTGCTCTATATCTTACTGACAGTCTTCATAAGTTATAGCTGGGACTGTTACTGCTTCTCAGCGGCAGCTCATGCTATTGGACCGCAACCCCCCCCACCCCCCCACCCAGTTGTAAAACAGAAAAACAAAATAAAAAAAAAAATTAAGTCCCAGAACGAACTCCACACATGCGTACTCGAATCTGGACTGGTTAAACAGCAGTCTGGATTAGGAAAGTACGCACCAGTCAACAGATGCCCCAGCAGTCTATGCGGTTACAACCACATAGACTGGAAGGGAATCTGACTGCAGTGTCTCCACTCTATGCATTCTCTGGAACTGCAGGCTGGGATTCAGCGCATACATGTAGACTGCACACTTTGAATGCATTCATGGGAAACAGGGCAAGTTGGAGCTACTGGGACTATGGATTGCAGCAGGATGTCCAGGACAAAGGTGGCTGTATTAGGCAGGAACAGAGCTGTGTATGTGTGTGTGTGCATGCGTGTGTGTGCGTGCGTGCAGTATGCGTGTGTGCATGCAGTGCATGTACGTGCAGTGTGTGTGTGAGTGTGCAGTGTGAGAGTGTGTGTGTGCACTTTTAGGCAGGAACGAAGCTTTTGGTGTGTGCGTTTGCTTTTATTATCAAGCTTACAAATTTAGCATAATAGTGTTTATAGCAAGCATGATTTGAACTGGTGATGCACACTGTGTTACGTAATTGTTTAGTCTTCGAGATCCAGGTTTCACCAGAATCCAGTAAAGACAAGTCTGAAATGCAATACTTCAAAAAGTGGTGAAAAAGCATAGCTGGCTGGTGAGCAAACTACAAATTCATATCCCTGTATATCATCATGTGCACTGCGGTGGTAACATTGTAACCTTCCCATTCTTTTAGAGTTTAACCAATAACTACAGTGTACACTGCCTGTCATCTACCACCACTAGAAGAAAAGAGAGCCCCGGGAAATGAAACCGATCTCTTTCTATTTTAAGTCTAGCATTTGCAGGTAGTGCTCAATTACCAGCCGATATACAATCATTGCCGTCTCTCTGATATGACTGCGCTGTCTGTTGCAGCCTCTCACCTGTAGTGTAAATACAAATAATGCCACAAGTGTTACTCTAAATGCAATGCATTGGAGTTGTATACCGGTACAACTATTTGAGTATGTGCTGTAACCACCTTAACATGTCCCTACAGTCCCTAAGTAAATAAATAATGGTTTGGTGCAAAGAAATGTACTGTGGCACTCTACTGATACAAAAGGTATGCAACACAGAGTTTTCTCCATCCACTCACCTGAGATCTCCTTGGCAGGGATGCCATTTAGCCTGAACCCTTTTGTAGTATAAAGTTGTCACAGCTCCGATCAGCTCTTTGGTCCATTTGGATTATTGCAATGCATTGGGACCCAGCAACAGAACCGCAACATACTGCCCAAAAGGAACCACAAAAGCCCAACAAATCCATTCCAATGACACCAGGTAATGCTCCTCCAGAGAACATACAAAATGTTTAGTGTAAAATATGTTTTCTGCACCTCCAGCAGTCAGCCATTTAAAGTAAACATCCAAGTGGGTCTGGCCAGCTGAACCGTAGTGGCTGGTCAGTATAGCTAATGTTTACATTCCAGTTTCTGCAAAGTCTGCCAGAAGTCAAATCCAGTTGAGTTATCAGGACAACCCAACTCCGACTGTATGATGTCCACTCTATTTCACTTTTAACCCTAAGGCGGACCAAACAGATCACTGGTGCATTAGGGAGTGTACTTAGTCGTGAAGGATGGTTTCATCCAGTATGTAGTAGACTGACTCAAGCACTTCAAAGAGTGGGATCTCACCACTGTCCTGTTTAAATATCATGCAAAACTAACCAACACAGTACCTCTTTTGTACGATTTTTTTTCTTCTGCCCAGTTGCCAGCGATTTTAATAATGAAAGTTGTGGTCATTTATTCCAGTCATACTGTAAGATATAATAACCTTTACTTTTTTTTTCTTTTGATGTATCTACCAAAGAATCCTGCTCCTCAGAAGAAAACCCTGCTGTTGGATCATTTGGGGTGAAGAATGCAGAATAAAACTAAAAAAAAAAAAAGAAGGGATTTGGTGTTCAGACGAAGTGAGTTGAGAGCTGCTGCTATGATCACGAAGTTGCGTTTCATTAGCTGCTTGATGTGCAACCAGCGATCGGGTCAGTTTTAGGCAGGAATGGAGCTTTTGGTGTGCGTGTGCTTTTAGGCAGGAGTAGAGCTTTTGGTGTGTGCAAGCAGGAATGGTGTTAAACATAAGCTATTGTATTGCTGTTCAGTTTATTTTATCTGAAGTCCGTTCAGGATTTGTTTCTGAAATGTATGAAGTACGTTCAGTGTGTGTGTGTGTGTGTGTGTGTGTGTGTGTGTGTGTGTGTGTGTGTGTGTGTGTGTAAAATGCCCCAGTTAACTATAACTGGTGGCTAGAGAGTAGGCTCAAACCCTGTACCTTGGGTGCAGGTAGCAAGAGGCTGAATACCCACCTCCACTTGTAAAAGATGTTCAGATTTTTGCCTCATATTTTTGTTCTGTTCTGTTCCTCATAAAGTCTGTGGTTTTCTGGATTTTGAATTCACTAAATAATGACAGACATTTGAATTTCAGACTTCATATTCTTCAGAAAGTACATGTTAACACACAACCTTTTATTCTAGCTATTTCCTAAGTTTATAAGATCAATATTTGAAGTTTGTCCCTATTTTTGGGACTGTATTTCCCATTCTTGGCTTTGTCCAGGTTTTTTGTGCTAAGAGGTTGAGAGCTAAGGTGAGAACTTAATTCACTGAATATGTTTGGGGGCTGTATTCTCCTATTATTGGCTTTGTCCAGGAGTTTTGTGGTAAGAGGTTGAGAGCTATGGTGAGAACTGAATTCACTAAATGATAGCCATGAAACAGCTAATTTGGCATAGTGGTTTGTGGCTCTGACTGTAGTGCACAGGGTCCTGGGTTCAAGTCTTGGCAGTGAAATGCATGGTGGTAGCACACCATTTTGTTCTAGCAACTTTCCAAGATTACACAAGTAATGTTTAAAATGTCTCCCTGGTTTTTAGGTTCCCCCACCAATAAATTTTGGCTTTTTCCTGTTTTCTTGTGCTGCAAAGTTGAGAGATGCAGTTGAGTGTCGATTGGATTTAACAAGGAGTTAAGAGCTTCAGGAGAAGAGAAGTTTGGTGCTGCTTATGCTGAGTCTGCTTTCATTGTTAATAGCACAACAGGCAGTGTACTTGCTTTTGATGCAGAAGGCTGTGGGTTTTACTCCCACAGTATATAGATGCATTGCTGATACTGTACTGTGTTGTACTTTTAAAGGGGGTGGATGCTGCAGTCCTGTGAATGTCCTCTTTGGCGGAGATTCCTAGTAACTCTGAACCTGTTAGCAGTTTGGCATCCATTTCCTATTGCAATATTACTAGCTTATCATTTTTTTAATGTAATGTAGACTATGTATCCTTCAATGGCAACAAGCACTTTATATTTCATTGTTTCATCTGCAGATAAAGTTGTTTGTTAGCAGCAACCTCTTCATTAGTTACAGATCTCTTTAATGTGGAATTATTTAGATGACTTTTACTTCTGTAGAGATTGTGCATATTTACTGATACTGGTGGATTGTAGAAGTTTGAGTAGACTTTTATGATGGAAATGTCCTGAATTGGGCAGTTTTATCATTATTGGTGCATGCATTTTGTTTCATTGTTTACTGGAAAAATGTTCAAAACAATAAATTTAAAATGCCCTCCAGCAACTGTACTGTATTATACAAGGAATATAATTTAATACAATCAGGCAGATGTATCAAAGAACACATGTATGTTTCATGTGCAAGGGGCCTGTGATTTGAAAACAGTCCAAAGTTTATCTTGATCTGCCACTGGCAAGATGTATTTTCTTTGAATGTGGGTTTCAATGTTGTTTCAATGAATGTGGGTTTCAAGGGCAGAGAAGTTTTAATGCTAAGTCTTTTTTCATTGTGAGACTGCATTGTTTTGTTTAGCAGATGTCTATTAGTGTTTGTGCTGTAAAATAAAACTTTTAAATGAAATCCAAATCATCATAGAAGTAAAGCAGCATGCACATTACAGTGTTTATGGTAAATGGAGTGAAATAGCCAAGTAATGGGACATTGGAATGGCTGCAGGAGGGAGTCCCCATTTGACCATGATTTTGTGAGGGGTAAGGGCGGCAAACTCAGACAGCCCTGGCTGAACTGTACCTCTCAACTGTCTAGATTTTTGCAGAATGAATAGATTTTTGCTTCTTATTTATGGTTTGTTCCTCATAAAATGTGTGGTTTTCTGGCAAATCATTAGGAATGAAGTCACTAAATAATGACACATTGAGTTTCAGACCTTCATACCCTTCAGAAGAATGCATGCGAAAGCAAAACCTGTTATTCGATCAACTGTCTAAGTTTATACAAGAGCAATTTTTAGTACTGTCTGTATATTCCCCCAATGTATTTGGCCTTGCCCAGATTTCCTGCGTTAAGAGGTACGTACAAATAAATCACTTTAAAGAATTAGGTATATCCAAACCTCTCAACTGCCCCCGACTTTGGCGCAAAATGTTGCTCTCCCCCTAATAATCCCTCCACAAAATTGGAATCTTGGAAGAAAATGTGAAGGGTTTACAATTAATAAATAATTGTAATCAGAGTTATAGATTACTTTTATTTCAGAAATGCATGTAGATTCTCTTATTTTGTCAGCTATTCAACTTAACAGTACAAATATTTAAAAAGTGTACCTTATTGGACAGGTTCCCAGCTGTATTGTGTGGCTATTTTATATTTTTGCATCACATGTTTGGTCCATTTTTCATAAAATTGTGGTTTTCTGGCAAATAAGTGGCAAATCATTAAAGATTGAAGTTAGAAAATAATGACAGATATTTGAGTTTCAGATTTCATACCCTTCAGAAAATTCATACTAATGCAAGACCTACTATTCTATTATCTTTCTAAGTTTATAAGAGCAGTATTTAAAGATTGTCCTTTTTTTGGTCTTTGTCCCACTTCTGTTTATGGCTTTATCCAGATTTCTTGCTCTTAGATTGAGAGGTATGACAAATGTGTCAGGGTCATCACTGTCAGCCAGAGACATTTCAAATTGTGATATACTTGTTGCACCCCACTCCCCCATGTAGTGACTTGGGATGTGTCCAAACAAGGCAAAGAGCATTTATGCAGTGCATTTGTGCAGAGTATCCCCCCATCCAAGGTAGACACAAGTACTACAGTGGCTTTTCATCTGTCCTTGATTTTGCAGAATGTTGTGGTTTTCTGTCATATTTTGTATACTGTTGATTTATGCTTCTTCAGAAAATGCATGTTGTTGCAGTGCCGCTTGCTCTGTGTTTAAGTAGCAGTGCTTTAATGACCATGAGGTAAGCTTGATTGAGTTTGCAAGATGCAAGTAAGCTTTAAGAATAAGAATTACCAACATTTAAAGCCTTTTTGTTGTTACCATGCAGAGGATATTTACATAACTAGATAATGTCATAAGCCTTAGATATTGAAACACACATGACAGTGTTTGTAATAAAGGACAGGATTATAGTAATTTTAGAAGCTCATTACACTTGTTGGAGACTTCCAGTCATCTCTGCAGGCTTTACCCGTAAACTAAACAGAATGCCAATCTATCATGTGTGGTCGATAACCTGTACAGTAATCCTTTAAGCAATTTATCTTGAGCTTGTTTCTTGTTTGCTGTTCATTTTTTACTTTTATCATGTTTTCCCCATGAAAGAAATAGATAGTTGTCAGGCAGCAGGTCTTTTTTGGATAAGAAACATTTTTTACAAGTTGGAGTATCACAGAGATTGCTACTTTCAGCATGTTACTTGGTACTTTTATAAAGATGAATAGAAATTGTAATTAGAACAGCAGTGCAAGGAGAAGTGGTTTGAGTTGAGTGCTGCTTGTTTTTTATACTTGATTTTGACTGGCATTCCAGTAATGTATTTAAAAAGTAATGTATTTTTTCATGTCTCACAACCTTTTTGTTTCTATCTAGATATTAAGTAAGCTGTCATGTAGCCAATGCATTAAATATTTTTTTTTCTTCTACACTTCATTTTGTCTTGAGTGGACTCTTATAATGACGGTTTGGCACCCAGGGCAGTATATTTAATTAAAGTCCCATTTTTTGTGGTTTTGAGCCTAGCTCCACCCCTTTCTAGTTGGACACACCCCTTCCTGTTGGTATCACCCATTCAGCTGTCTCCTGCAACCCCCCCATTGATTTGAAGTCACCAGCTGCCACTGTTGCTTCTCTGTCATTTTGTGAATTTAGCACTGTATTTGAACATTACTTCCTCTATCATAAGATAAATCAGCATCAGTCATCACTCCACAAGGTTATCATTTGATGTCCTGGGGCCTTCCATTCCAAAGCTGGTTACTAATACTGTAATTTGTAATGTAAACCGGTTTAACAGTGTTTAATAAAATTTTCTGATAATAAAAAAAAAAATAAGTAAATATAAAAAAAATAAATATCACATCCACTGGAATAGCCCTGAAAACAGCTTCAAGAACAGGAGTTTAGAGCTGTAATATGTTTGATGTGCTAAAACACTGTGGCAAAAAGCCATGTAGTGTAATATCATTTATGTCTTCAAAATGTGCAGGAAGTAAATTTAGTAATATTTTTCCAAACAGTTTGCCTAAAATACATGTTAAGGTAATTGGGTGATGGCTCCCCATGTCTGCTGGGTCACTACCCTTGAGAATGAAATACGTCACATGTCTGAGGTAAAACCCAAAAAGAACAACATGTTTGTTAGAAAACTCAAAACTGTGATACTGATCCAGCCATCCTCAACCCCTTTTTCCCATTTTGCACATGGGTTTGGGGTGTCACTTCAGCAGTAACAATCATCTCGAGCGAAGGTTGACACCGCTGGGTGGCTAGCCCTGCCATGGTAGTTCATTCATATCACTCACTCGCACATGCTTTCTCACCTACTGCCAATTAGGAGTGTCCAATCCACCTACTGCATGTCTTTGGAATGTTGGAGGAAACCAGAGCATCGGAGGAAACCCACGTGACCACAGGGAGGACATGCAGATTCTGCACAGAAGACACCTCGGCTGAGAACTGAACCAGAGAACCTCTTGCTATGAGGCGACAATATTAACTGCTGCACCATCGCGGCCACCGATCTTCTTAAAGAAAATGCCAGGAATATTATTGTCATGCAACAGAATTACCTTTCATTTCCTAGAAAGCCTGACAAACAAATTTTTTGGTGATAGGTTGGGTAACTAACATTTTCAGTATCAAAGAGGTTAAGTTTCAATAATCAGTGAAACACAAAACACCAAGAATATCCCCCAAAAAACTGCCATTTAAAGATGCACAGTTTGCACCCTTTATGTTAAAGACTGTATGCAAAGGGGAGCAATTGCCCTCAGATTACATGTAATAGAACAAAAATGTTGAGTAGTAGTCGTTTTCTCGGTCAGTTATTTTTAACACATAATAGTCCTATATTGAATCATGATACATCAGCATGTCTTGTTACCATATAAGAGGTATTCTTTTAAACTTACCCCACCCCCAAGCACACACACACACACACACACACACACACACACACACACACACACACACACACACACAGTTGACAGTCTTCAAATATTTCTTTTGTGTATCTTGATTCCACCAGTATGATGATTTGTGAAATAATTTTCTTGTTGTCCTAGGAATATTTTTCTCACTCAGATTTTATCAAAATAAAAAATATCAAAGCTTTGCAAAACATCAGCACTTAGCTTCATATTATTAGCCCTAAGCCATTCTTCCACAGATTTAGAAATAAGTGCATAATCAGCCCTCTGGAATTTAGATTAATATGATTAATCCTAAAACATTCCTAAAGAGAGTTAGAAACAAATGCATAATCTTTCCTATAAACGTTTCTAGTTTCGCTGGCTTGAGAACACACACACCTCATTATTACTTCTATTACAAGACATACCTAATGGAGGAGTAGACTGAATTGTAGTCACTGTAATGCTTGGATATAATACAGCAGTACCTTTGTTTCCACACTGGTGCTTCTTTCTGCACTTAGTTTTGATTGCTGGTTACTAGTGTGGTTTATCTGCTGGTGGACTTTTTATGTTTAGCAGTACCTAAAATGTTAACTCCTCTGGTAGAAACAGCGATATTCTGAACATAAGAATGTTTAATAAGATCATCTATACATTCTAATTCTGTTATTCTGTTAGTGGTATGGGTTGGTAGGTCCATTGTAGAAGTATTAAAAATATCCCCAAAAGTACACAGTGATGTTTACTTTATTCATTTGTAAGTGAAGACAGACATCCACCATCTTTTCTGGTGATAAAGAAGGGCTGCTATTAAAAAAAAAAAACAAAAGTAATGTAAAACACCCCCCCTTGTAAATATACAGTGTACAAACCAGAAGGTAAAAGGATCTCACTGACAAGCCATTTAGTAAAAACAACAAGAAAGACCCAGCCAAGCTAGAAGCTTCACTGTGTAATATCTTAAATCTCCTGTAATAAAAGACCATGGGATTTATGCAAATGCCCCGTAAGGACATACCAGCGTTTCAGCTATAAGACTTCTGAACACCCAGTCTTTTTACTTTTTTTAAAGTCTTTATGGTCCATTTAGGCCAATAAAGCCAGAATGGTTACAATGCAAAAGTAAAGAAAAAAATAATGCAAGGTGTGTGTGTGTGTGTGTGTGTGTGTGTGTGTGTGTGTGTGTGTGTGTGTGTGTGTGTGTAGAGGGAGGGGGAGAGAGAGACAATGTGCCAGAGAGCAAGCATTATTATCTTCTAACAATTTTGTGGAAGAGTTCTGAGGAAGATTAGACTCTGGGACAATTTTTATATATAGAACAAGAGGCTTTCCTGCAACACTTGTTTGAACAATAAGAATGAAACTATAATGCTTGACTTTTCTGAGTGAATGTAATCATCAGTCATTTACCCAGAAGTCAAACGTTTTTGAGGGGCACTACAAACATAAGAAGCAAAATCAGGGATGTTCTGTATTTACAGCAAGTGTTATGAGTTACTGGAGAGGGTGTTGCAGTGCCTTGCACTGCAAGGATTTTTAATTAATTTGGTCGCAATGAAACATCTGAGATGTGTTCAGTCAAGAAAGTGATTGTAATTGCTGGGCTTGTAGTTGTGTGTGTGTGTGTGTGTGTGTGTGTGTGTGTGTGTGTGTGTGTGTGTGTGTGTGTGTGTGTGTGTGTGTGTGTGTGTGTGTGTGTGTGTGTGTGTATTTCTGTAGACATTAAATACTTTCATAGCTAATACTTTAAATGTAACTTGCTTTCTCCAACAAGTACATATATTACAGAAACGTTAAAACTTTAGACTGAGAAACTGTTTTACATCAAAAGTATACAAATTTATATATGTTACTAAAACAATATGGAACAGTTTAAGAGTTCATTAACCAAGAGCAATAATGTTTTCAGGGTAGACATTATAGGGCAAATAACGAGCCTGCAGTGTTGAGCCAAAAAATACCCCAGATGGTACAGTATTTCCTCGGCAGTGCCCACCCTGTAAGTTGTTATTATTGCTTGCATATGGCATAGTGCTTGTTTTAGCCATCCTGGGTAAATATTGGAGGTGGGAATATAACTCCCAGAAGAGCATTGTCAAAGGAGCTAAGGAATAATTGGAGAGGTTGTAATGCTACCAACTGTTGGCATAGGGCATGGTACTAACTTAACATACTGTTTAGTGTTGATCAAAAGGTGAGAGAAATTTGTGCATTAGTCAGAACTGTATGATTTTCAAATGTAGGTACATCTGATGTTTCCATTCCCCAGGTAGGGTTATGCTGGGAGTTTTCTTAGCTGTAGTATGTAAAAGTTACACAGAGGAAGATGGCTTACAATTAGTTAGCTGCACTTTTGTCCTTGGCTTTTGTGTGAATAAGTACCAGAGGTTAGCAGTCAAGGATGTGTCTGGGTAGCAAAGTGTCAAAGAAACAGTTGTCAGTATGGTGTGTATTTTATTACAGAGAAGCTAGATAGAATTTGGCAACTACGATGATAGAGTTAGAAGAGTCCAGTGTTGTACAGACTTAGTAATCCCTGAAGTGGTGATAAATGGAGTTGTGGGCAGGACTTTGGAACATTGAGAATACCTCTAAACTACCTACAGAAGTGGGATTATTTGTTTTTGCAGTTTAACTGGGGTAGAGCACTGATCCTATTGGACTAATTTCAGTTTCAGCCCAGAATATTAATACAAATCAAGTGGAAAAACTACAAAATAATTTATACAATGAAAGAGCATGCTAAAAACAAAGGCATACTTAATATACAGTAGAACTTTTTTTAAGAAGCTAGTCAACAGAAACCACTATATACAACATTTACATGAGTTAGTGTAGCAACATGTTAGGAGGTAGAATAGAGATGCTGTAGTGAAAATAAGTTATATTACCTAAAGCAGAGCTTTTCCAAGCAGCTTGTGTTGTGAGATATGTTGGGCCCATAGTTAGAGAGGTCTTTAAAATTTGAGGGGTAGATCCCTCCAGAGCTTGGGTCCAAGGGAAGAAAGGGACTGGTTAGGGCACTGCAGTCTGGTTTTAGGTACTTGCAAGAGAGACCCTGAGTGGCTAAGAGATCTAAGGTTATATGAAGCTGTTGTCTAAGTAAGCTAGAGGAAAGAGACCATTTTCTTTCAGAAGCAGGATAATTTGGAAACCAGGGAGTACATGGGCTCATTGTTGGATTGAGAGTCACTTGGTTTGGCCAGTGTAAGACAGTGGTGTTCCTACTTTGGGGAAAGCATAAGGAAGCAGCAGATGGAGCTGGAGATTGGATGGGGTCGAGTTTCTTTTGGTGGCAGATGCTACATGATGTTGGCAGTACTCAAGTTGGGGTAGAAGAATCCCTTTGCAAAGCACATTTCTTGTTGGGTGGGAAAGGAAAGAGGAGATTGTGTTGGCCAAGAAGAGTAGGGAGTTTATCTTTTTCCAGGTATTTTTGAGATTATGGTGGAAGTTAAGTGAGGGATGAAACCAGACTCCTAGATGTTTGAAGGTGTTAACCTACTCAATGGCATTGTTAAGGTAATCAAAAATTAAAAGTGAGTTGGGTGTCTTGTGCTTTAAGTGTTGGTTCTGAAGAGCATAGTTTTAGGTTTTCAGGAGTTATGTGGTAGTACTTGCTACTAGCCAGTTAATGAGGGAGAAGAAATTTTGTTTGCAGATCATGTTGAATTGAGTGGGTTGTATGGCTGGAGCAGAAAATAGCCTTGTCATCAGCATATAGTAAGATTGGAAGTTGTGAAAGTTTGAGTGTAAGCTTACTTATAAACATGGAAAAAATAGGGGCCAGCATGGAACCTTGAGTGATTCTTGAGTATGGAAGAGGTGGCTGATGTACTGTTGCTAATACATACTGAAAAATGTAAATTGGATATGTAATTTTAGAAACGGGGCAACGTTTCAGGTCTAATCCCAATATCAGTGAGGTGGTTAAATAGGCTTGGGGTTCTCTGTGTAGGAAGATTATTGGTCTTTGAGGAAAACATTTCTCCTGTATGGTGGGGGGGGGGGGTTAAAGTAAGATCTGTGTGGAGGAATTCCTGAGCTGAAGTAGATACCCAACTCTGAAACTAGGAGCCTTCCTTTTTATAATCAGATTATCATAACATGCATTACGTGTTCTGAACAAGGCTCATCCAATTTGCAAGATGATTTGTTGGGCCCAGTCAGGGGAGGAGGTACTTTATGGATGGGACAGGTAATTGTTTCACTTGAGGACTTCTCTGGGGGTCCCTTCAAAGTAGAGGAAGTTGTAATGGTTATGGATTGGGTTTATCTGGGGTATGTTCAGTTCAGCTGCCTTCTGATCTTCCAGAGAAGTTTGGAAGACCATCTCAATGGTGGGGAGTGAGTCTTTTCAATATATGCTTCCAGTAATATAGAGAGATAGCAGACCCATTTATACAAAGCTTATTCTCTTTTGCATTTTTGCTTTTTTTTCATTGGTTGGAATTCAGTATCCTTTCTGTGGTTTCAGTGTTCCTGTCTGCTATTGAGATGTTGGCATACTGAGTGAAGGAAAGCCCCCCCTCCAAAAAATGAAAACCTGGAGAAGTACAAATCTCAAAAAAATCTCTCTTCTCCTGAAAACCAACTCTGAGATCACCATACCTCAGACAAAGGGAATATTCCAAGAAATGGCATCTCAGCTGTAAACAGTATATGTAAATCCTTTCTTTCGGCCATTCAGTCTCCCCTTTTTGGGACTTACTGTAGCGGGTCACAGCATATCAAATGGTTACTGTTCCAATGTAGGTGATCTGTTGGGTTTATGGCTCTAGCGGACTTATTGAGGGTTGTATCTTGATCCTAATAATTAAACTTAAGTATGTCTTTGAATACACCTAATTCTTTCTACAAGAACTAATAATTGCAGATTTTACATGACTAGTAACAAGAATGTTTTGTTCAAAAAACATCCTAAATATTGTAGAAAAAAATTGTTGAATTCTAATGTGTATCCTGACATAACCATTATTTCCTAATGAAAGGCTCTGTTGATTTTTTTTTTTGTGTCATGTAAGAACTGGTAATCTTTACTGTGGAATTTGTTTTACATTATTGTCAGGTCATATTTTAATAGGCATCATGGATTTGAATATTGATAGGGTCTTTCAGTATAATCAAAGTGCTTCATTCCATTTTCGTTTTTGGTAAAACACATTTGAAGTCACTGCATCAGTGTTACTTGATCTGTGAGCACAAACGTTATATTGTTTACTAAGTTAGATATTGTTACACTTGTAAAAAAGACACAATACACTTTTTGGATATCCTGTAGTTTTCATCATAAAGAAGTACATCATAATACTGAAGAATGTTAAATAAATAAATGACTCTCATTCGGTTATTACTGACCCTTATGGTAGGGTTGATGAAGTACCATGTTTAAAGATTGACAGCTCTTCACCTGCCTTTTCTAAAAATGACTGGTCCATTTATACCTAACCATTGGCTCCTATATTTAGTATTTTTCTAGCCACAGGTATTGTCCTGCTGCATTTTTCTCCCACTCTTGCCTCCTTAGGACCTGCCTTATTGGTCTTCTACCTGTACCCAGGTGGGAAGCCTGCATTTCCTGTGTGTCTTCCATCAGGCAGCTTTTTGGCTTGTAGTTTCTGCCTGGTTGGGAGGAGGAGACATGAATGCTGTCTTACATGCCTCTTCCTTTCCCCAGATCTGCAGAGGGGAGCACTGCATTGTCAGTGTGAGCCACTATTAATGTAAAATTAAAAAAAGAAATCCCTATGGTAGAACCCAAATATAAACGGGTTCTAGAAAAAGAGAAAAAAAGCTCATTGCATGTGCAAATAAATGTACTCCCATTATGCCAAAGAATGCTCTTTCTAAACTTAACAAGAAATTCCAGTCCCTGATCAAATCAGTCACAGCCAGATATGAGATAAAAGTAGCCACTCAGACAGAAGAAAACCACAAAGCCTTTAACTGTTGGAAATTTCAAAAAAAAAAAAAAAAAAACTGCACAGAGCTAATAGCAACTGACATCATGTACCTAGACCCAGAGGGTGTAGTCAGTCTTATAGCAGATAAATTTAGCTCAATCTTCATCTCCCCCTCAACATTCACAAGTCACATAATGGCATCTACACCTCCCAAATCTCCCAAGACCAAGTCCTCAAGGCACTACCTAAGGCCAAGAACAGTGATTCTGTGCAACCAGATAACTTACCAAGATGCCTAGTTGGACGGTCTGAAACAGGACTTGTCAAACCCTATACAGAGACTATTCAGTATTCACCTCCAAACTGAGCATATTCCAGGGAAATAGTGTACAGCAGCAGTCACCCCCTACACAAGGGTAGGGTGTAAACCGACAGACCAAATTACAGACCAATGGGTCTGACTAGCCTGATCTGTAAGGCTATGGAAATGATCATTATGGAATTAATAAACAAGGGTATAAGTGACTTACAAATCATTGATTCAAGCAAGTTCAGTTTGACAAGGACAGATCCTGCCCTACTCATCAACTTTTTCAAGAAGGTTACTGAGGCCGTAGATTAGGGAAATTCAGTACACACTACATAGGTCTTGCTAAGGCATTCAACACCATTCTGCACTCAGGTATTGCTATCAAACCCTCCCAACTAAACGTCAGTTCCCAAGTAACTTGATGGATAGCAAATTGGCTCACAAACAGAATGCAAGACCACTCCTCTTTGGCATGTATTTCTCTGAGATCAAAGTTGATGTTGAGGGTTTATAGCTGACCAGGTTTGCTGATGACTGAAAAGTAGGTGCCATCATAAACTGTCAAGAGGTCACAAAGATCCTCCAAGATGGCCTTTCAAAAACAAATAGCTGGTGTGAAGACCGTGGCCTAAAACTAAATGCCAGAAAATTTATGATACTATCCTTCAGCAAGTACAATGTTCCTGCAACTATCACATTGATAATGCACTCCTGAAAATCAATCCAGTAGTTAGAAACCTGGAAACATATGTAAATAATAAACTCTTCCTTGATTACTATGTATCCACTATTGTAAGAAAGACCTTTTTCACTGCACAGCTTATTACTAAGAGTGTGGCATCCAGGTCCAGTGATGAGATCATTCAGTTGTATTTGTCATTTATTAGGCTGATCATTGAGTATAATGCCCCTTTGGTATGTAAGGTCCAAACACTTGACACAACTTGAATGCCTATTGTATTTTCTCACCAAAGAAATCAAGAGCCGAAATTCTAAGAGCTGGTCTGATCCTCTCAAAGTCTTGTCCCTATTCTCAGTATCATACGTGCTGCTAGGGGTTACCTCTGCCTTGCATACAGAGCCTCAGCGTATTCTATCCTTTCAGATGTGGTGCACATCCACAGTTCAAATGGTGGCTTAAAATCACTGAGGTGCTCTTACTCTCTTCTGCTACACATGTAGAACATGTTTGATGGATAGATATGTGCCACAGAGAATTGTACTACTTTGAAATCATCTTCCCGTCCCTCTAAAACAAATTACTTCTCTTACTCTAGACATAATATGGACAAATGGATTGGAAATGACAAATTCATCCCTGGCCTATGACACTTGACCCTTATGAAAAGATGTCACATTTAAATGTTCTGCCTGCTCTGGGTTATTCATATTTAAATTATAAGGACAAAAAAAACTTCAAGGGAATGCATGAATAGGCTTTAAAGATCAAGAGTCAGTAACCTAATCAGTACCCCCGAACTACACAAAACCCAAACATCCATGACACTAATCAAACTCTCAAACATTGGTCATATGGACTGTAATCAGGACTTGTTCCCTCTGGGCCACAGAGCTGTGCCTGTTCTGCTGCATTTTAGGCATGCTACCATTAGGCCATTTCTTAGTCTTCTATGATGGAAGTGTACAGAATTCTAGCTCTATTGCTAACCTAAGACCATTAGTTAGCCACATTACTAGAAAAAAATATTGTGAACATTTAATGGAGCATGTTAACAGAGTGTGGCAATTTGTCCCATACAAAAATGGTTTTAAAAATGGTTTCAGTGCTGCTGTGACTTTTATTCTGTCATTGACACAGTGGTCTTCTAATGGTAGCAGTTTTTACAGACCTGTTAAGACCATTTGAATTCATGAACTCCTGTGTCATTCTTTAAGTGAGACTTGAAACTGAGGTCCCATTTGCTTCAGTTGCTGGCAGCTCAGGTGGATGTAAATGATCTTGCAGCACCTATCAAAAAGAGTAGGGATCCTTTATTTATATACAAACATAACTCATTTCCAGAATATGTACATATTTACAAATGTTTACATAAGTACAAATATGTAAATATACAAATTTGTTTATATGTATTCATAATTTCCCTAACAATCATACTAAATGTTCAACCCTATTAGACCCTCAGTCCATTTTCCATAAACACCATCTGATTTTACTTAATAATGTTGCTAGACTCCATTTACCATTAAATGTTATTTCATTTGTTTCATTCCATGCAGCATAAAACAACTTTTTATCTATTCTTTTAACATATTCTTTACTTCTGTTCTTATAAATATCCATGTTTAATCATATTCATGTTTATTTTACCCATGTTTATATCTTAAAAAAAATCTTTTTACAAAGTTTTTCCCACAACTCTCTTATTCTTTTACATTTCAAAAACACATTATGCATAGTTTCTTCTTCTTGACAATGTGAACATCCATCCATCAACCCCTTTTCCATTTTTATACATAGGGTTGGGGTGTCACTTCAACAGTGACAATCATCTAGAGCCAAGGTCACACTGCCAGGTGGCATGTTCTGTCACTTTTCTTTTTATATGGCATATTTCCCTTTGCTGGCAATTTATTTATTACCTGTCTCCACAAAAAAAATCTTGATATTCTACTTTCTGATTACAACTTTTGCTTCTTATTTTTATAGCTTTAATTTTTTATCTGTTAGATTTTCCCATGTTTTTATATAGTAATATTTTATCATTACATTATTATACTATCCATTTCTGTTTTTTCTATATCATCAATTTTTATTTTCCACAAAAATATTTTTTCTTGGTAACATTTTATTTCCTCATTTATACATTCTTTCTCCATTACTCTTTTGTCATACTCCACAATTTATCATACTTATATTTGTACAGTTTTGCTACCAGTCTCTCATCTTTCTCATTTATCCACTTTAACACTTTGTATATATTTAATGAAGTGGGATAAAGCACTATGTTAATTAACCCTGAACCCTCTTCTTTATTTACATAAGAAATTCCTCTCTTTTTACTGGTTATAATCTAGAACACCATGTAAATGAAAAAATATCTGCAATAGTTCTTTTTCAAATACTGTTGACAGCATAAATACACCTGCTAAGTATGCTATTTTCCCCATCAGTACTGAATTTATCAAATAAGCATTTTTCCTGAGTGATGATTGATGTGTTTTGCAGAAAAGACAGTTTTTTTATTCTTCTGTTGTTTTTACCATTGAATTCTACTTGCCTATGTATTCACAAATTTTATACTCAACATAAAAATTTAATTCATTGTAAAAATATATACCCTCAGAACTTTACTACATCCCCTAAACTTTTACTTTTATCTTTATTTAAAGCCATCCCTACCATCTCTAGACACTCATTTGGGCAAATTATTACTTATTTTATGCAAATTTTGTTTTTCGCAATTATTAAAACGTCATCTGTATATATTAACAGAAATGGAATTGCTAACCATTTGGGTATTACCTCCTTCATTTTCTAATTTATTTCACATACTATCACTTTCATAATTAATTCAGAGAGTTTGCAGCTCACTGACATCCCTGCCTTACACCATTCTTCATATCTACCTCTTGGCTCAACCAGCCATTTACAAGTATTTTTACTTTATTATTACTTTACACTGACAAATATAATTTCCTAGCTTTCTTACTTATATATTTTTTTCATTATTACCCATAAGATTCCATGTCCAATTGTGTTAAATGCCTTATTAAAGTCTCTTATCATGGTTTTTGCTTCTTCTTTTCTGTTCATAATATCATCCACAATTTCTATATCAATAATAATCCTTGACAAGCTTTCCCCTTTATACTGTATATGCTAGCTTCCATAATATTTTCCATGTTACTTTTAAATCTGTTTAATAATGATAAAATCTTTGTGAAAATAATACAAATCAATACTATTGGTCTCCAGTTTGTCATGTATCTTCTTCCATATAAATTGAAGTATTCCATTACATAATTCTTGATATATAGCCATCATGTAAAGATTAATTCAAAATATTTGAAAAAAACTTTTCCAATCCCTTAAATGTTTATACATTCCATACCCTATTTCATCTGGGCCTGCAACATTTCTATATTTACTTGTTGTAACACTTTATCTAGCTCATTTAAAGAAATCTCCTTTTCTAACTCTCTTTTTCTGTTAACTTTTTTTTTACTTTCCATGTTTTTTCTGTGCCTTCCTTTTTTCTTTAAACATTTCTTGCACATTGTACTACACTATTCATAACCCTTTCTTGCGTTCTTTCTATTTTTCCTTTTACATTTTTATTTCTCTCATTACACTGCCATCTTCATTTACTAATTTGCTTAAGCAGCTCTATACTGCTCTTTTTCCTTGTAAAGTATCTTTGCTTATATGACATTTTTTGTATTTTTCTTGATTTCTTTCATAATAATTTTTTGTTTGTCAAAGTACTTTCTGTTGCTCTACATTTTTCAATATATCATTATATGTTTTTATATTTTTCTTTCTTTACTTTTCTCACATCATATCGCCACTGTAAAAAAAATATATATTTTCCTTAAATATCATCCACTATTCAGACCAGTTTTTGTAAAATGTTCTCATTATAATATGATCCTTCCATGACTGTATCATTGCATGGGTCCTCATTTATCATGTTCATTCCTTTGCCTATTTTATATATTCATTGTTTTCTTTATCTCTAGCCATAT
Source organism: Protopterus annectens (assembly GCF_019279795.1). Classification (NCBI taxonomy): domain Eukaryota; kingdom Metazoa; phylum Chordata; order Ceratodontiformes; family Protopteridae; genus Protopterus; species Protopterus annectens. The sequence goes on along the minus strand of NC_056729.1, from coordinate 409,118,788 downwards.
TGCAGTATGATCAGAAAAATCATGTTTTAACCATCTCTTTTTTCCCCTATAACTAAATCTTCTGATACTATAAAATAATCTGTTTCACTTCTGCACATACCCCTTTTGTAAGTCCATAAACTTTTGTCCCAAAGTTTTAAATTCCCACATCTTATAACTTCTAACATTTTCCTTATATAATTTCCTTTCTTCTTACACTTGCCTCTTAAATCACCGTTAAAATATCCTGTTATAATAATCGTGTATCACTGCATAGTCCAAAATTGGATAAGATTCACCCTTCTTTACAATTAGTATACATATATAATGTTATAATTCTATAAACTTGCTTTTCCCATTTTAAATATACAATGGTTAATCTTCCCATTGTTATTAAAAATGCATCTAATATCTTTACTGTATTTCTACAGAATATAGCTATTCCAAAACATCTCTCATTTCCCATATTCTTTTCTCCCCATAGTTTCTCTGTTTGTAATCTTTCTTCATTTGTTAAAAATTGTGTCTTCTAATATAATGACATCTACATCACATGTATTACACCACTCCAAAATTCCTGTTCTTTTTACTATATTCATAATACTATTCACATTTACAAAAAGCAGTCTAAACTTTTCATTTTCCCTTTTCCGAACATTCATGGATTCATAAGTCCATAACAAATTACTAGGCTAGCTTTATTAACAGGACACACTAAGCCTAACCAATTTCTTTTACAGAGGTGAGAAACAAACACTCTACCTTGTGTTTGTGAGTAAAAACATCTGAACTGTTACACCAAGCCCCAGTTTTTAGTTGTATATAGGTTCTTTTTAATCAATTTCCTTTATTTTTGTTTTTCTTTAGTATTTATCACTTTAAATTTTTCTTTTTCTCTTTTACCCTTTTAATAATATAATTTTTTTCCCTTTTTACTACATCCCAATTTGTCTTCTTCATCACTTATTTCAGAACATTTTTATGTCCTTGTGATGTTGATATCCCACCACTGCCAACCAGTATGGGATGGCCCACCACTGGACCAGTAATCAAGAAGCCTCAATCCTCACCATTGATACCAGTGGGGGACATTCAGTGGGTGAATAACAGGTACACATGCAGTATTTCCAGATTCAGCACTCTGCATCAAGTGTAATTTCCCTTAAGAGCACACGGAGACCACATTCAGTCTAGGGCTAGTATCTCCGTCTTTCCCATATCCCCAATAAGACTCCCCACTGGCACAGCTATAGAGCAGGGATCTCAGGTGAGCATCCAAGCCAAAGCCTCCAGCACTCTCTGTCCAACCAATGCTTCATCTCCTTCCCTGAAACACATACACTGAGATTTGATTTACACACACGCACACCTATGAAAGGCTGACACAGGTTAACTAGCTATGCCACCTTCTGTCCAAACTATAAGGTAGTTATGACTGCCACCAGATACTTCTGCTAGCTATAGTAATTTAATTTCAGATACTTTTTAGGTTTGTTGGACTGAGGTTAACTTTCCAGTTTTCTCTATTAAAATGTATACATTTAAACAGTTACAATAGTGCATGTACCTATCTGTCCAATCCAGTAGGTCACACTGTGGATACATTTCAAATGCAAACACTTTACAAGTATCTTTTCAACACAAACATCTGTATAAATCAGTTTGATATACACATGGCACACAGTTCTAATACATTTCTAAAATAAGCATCTTGTATAAATCAGTTTAATATTCACAAATGACATATTTGCAAAATTCCAGCTAGCTGTGCTGGCAATACCTCCTTTCGTCACATTCCTAATTTTTCTTCTGTTTGTACTACTTCTAAAATTTCTACTCTCTGTTCTCTTCTTTGCTTTCTCTTATTTTTGCAATCCATCCATAAATGTCCAATTGTGCTGTTGCATCATGCACAAATGTCCTTATTTTACACACACACACACACACACACACACACACACACACACACACACACACACACACACACACACACACACACACACACACAATGTTGGTATATGTATATATATTGTTTCTCTTTCTGTTTTTAACATATTACAGTCCCAGCCGCCAGTCCACAAATCCCTTTTGTCATAAACTTTTGCAATGTCCAGAACGTCTTTGCATAAAGCTTTCAAATATCATTTTAAAGTCTCTCTTTCTACCTCTGATCAAAATTGTATATCAGTCTTTTTTTTTTGTTTCCCTGTTAAATGCTTTTATCACATAAAGATTCCATGGGTTACAGTCTCTCTCTTTTTCATATTCTCCAAGAAAATTTTCCATTGAAAAAACAGGCTCAAAATATAATGTCACAAAATATCTTTGTTAATAAGAATAAATGCTCTTACCTCTGGTCTATATTATAAGATCGATGTTTGAAAACATCCAACAACATATGGTTGATGTCTTCAAACACTGACCTTATAAAAAGACAAAAAAAAAAGAAAGAAAAAAGTCCCCTAATGGGTTTAAGAAGGGGGGCAAGCCCCCCTGCAACCCCCCACACCCCCCTGCTATTTAAATATACCAACTCAGAGACCGCACTACATTTCAGAAAATGGAAATCTCCCCTTACGGTGATTTCCGTTTACACGCTCAAGATTCTGAGCATTTGATATTCTCGTGTCAACAATGTCAGATTCAACATTGTCGGCTTTCGAGAATATAATATAGACCCCTTACCTCATGTGCTTTTACACCCAAATGAGCTATTAAGTTATCCTTCACTTCATACCTGTCCATTTTTTGTCTTCTTTACTTAGAATCCTTACTGCATACTTCAATTTTTCATTTTCTTCTGTTTTCTTTTCTGCTACTCCACTTTTGACTTCTTTTACTTTCTCTGGATATGTTTTCTTTTCCATCTCCCCACTATTCTTCAGGATTGTCTCTGCATTTTTCTTTTGTATTTTCTCCATAATGTCCCTTTTGGAAACATCTCCTTCATTTTGTGGCTCACTCTGCACCACCATTTATTTGGCCTGTACCTCCGAGAAATATATACCGAACAAGAGAGGTCCCAGGACTGAGCCTTGTGGGACACCACTTGTAACTGGTTTGGAGTCTGACATGGCTCCAGCAATTCTAACCATGTGGGTTCTGTCCTTGAGCCAGTTTGCAACCCATCTAGTGACATAGGGGTTTATATTTAAGCTGGTGAGCTTATCTATAATGCCCGAGTGGGGTATTGTATCGAAGGCTTTTGCGAGGTCCAGGTAGGCTGTGTGGACCACCTTCCCCAGGCCTTGGTGACTGCTTCAAAGAAATCAGCCAGGTTTAAGAGGCAGGATCTGCCCTTAACAAAGCCAAACTAGGTAAGATCCAGTGTTTGTAGGTCCCCAATATCTTTATTTATGAGGTCCATGATGATCCTTTCCATAGCTTTGCAGACCAAGCTAGTCAGGCTTATGGGGCGATAGTTTCCAGGATCCGTTGAGGCACCACCTTTATGGAGAGGGACCACTGTTGCTGTACGCCACTCTTTGGGCTCATATCCTGTAGTAAGGCTGAGATTGAACATTAGTTTTATGTTTGGGTTTAGCTCTTCTTGGAGTTCATGTAGCTCGGGACACCATCTGGTCCCATTGATGCTGTGTTTTTGCTGGAGAGGGCTCTTACCTGAGCATCTGAGATGTCAGGGGCAGCACTCCGCTGGGATAGATATTTGCCCTTTTGGTGGGGAGGGGGGGGGAGAAGTTTGCGCTGAAGCTGTCAGCTAGGATGTTGGCAATGTCTGTGGGTTCGGTGTATTTTTGTCATTTTGGACTAATTCTGAGCATATCTAGGAATTACCACCCAGGTTCCTAACATAACTAAAGAAAGCCTTGTGATTATCCTTAGTGTCCTGTGCAATTTTTCTCTCAAAGCTGGCCTTAGACAATTTTATGTGTGCCCGTAGTTTTTGCTAATACTGATCAGTGATGCCTTCCCTTTTGGGATTTTGCTCTATCATTTAGTAGCTTCCTCCTTCTATTGTATAGTTTGTTTATGGCTGGGGTCCACCAGACAGGACGTCTGCCTTTGGAAGATTGGGTCTTGGTTTTATTTGGGATCACATGATCCATGCATTCCTGAAGGTGTTCATAGAATGCTTTATAAAGGTCTGGGCCATATTTTCCACAGGCCGGGCTTTTAAAGGATTCCACCTCAGTTTTGAGGAGTGTGAAATTTGCTTTAGAGAAGTTTTTCACTGTGGTTTTCTGAGCAGGGGTGGGGGATGTGAATATCCAGTGAGATTAGTTTATGGTCTGATCTTACCAGTGACGGATACTCTTCTGGTCTGGAGCATAGAGTCCCCATGTTGGTGATGATCAGGTCCAGTATGTTTTCCCCTCTTGTGGGAGTGGTAACAAGTTGTTCCATAGCATTTGAGTTTATAAATTCTAGGAACCTTTGGGCTAGGGTGTTGGAGCTAGAGTAATGCTCCCAGTCTATGTTTGGGTAGTTGAAAATATAATGGTGTTTGGAGAGACCTTCATATTTTCCAGTGTTCTCAGGAAGGCCGAGTCGGGTTCCAGGGTTTTTGGGAGGGTGGTCTGTAGCAGGCTGTAAACTGGAAGGCAGTTTTACCCACTGTTAGCTGCACATGGATAGTCTCTGATGCTTCGTGCTTTGCCACCAACCTGGAGGTGTGGGTATCTTTGATGAATATCGATACTCCCCCTCCTTTTGTGGTTCGGTCCAAGTTTTGGGGCCGAAAAGCATGGTATGAGGTATAACCTGGTAGTGCTGGGGTGCTCGGAGCCCTGAACCAGGTTTCTGTTACTGCACAGATATCGATGTTCTCCATGCTAAGGAGAGGTTTGAGTGCGTGCATCTTGAGGTTTAGACTTCTGGCATTGAGTAGCATTACTCTGTTTCTTATCCCTGTTAAGTACGTCATCCCACAACCCTCCCAACTGGAGGGCTGTAATTATCCATCCATCATTTTGCTGACTTATCTCCATCAAACAGGTTTATTTGAAAAAATTCCTAAGAATCCTGCACACATTCTCCAGTCTTGATATTTGCTTTCACCTTCATTTCTTTCACCATTACATCATCTCCTTCTCTTCTCCATCTGCCTCTCTGTTTCTGCAGGTTGCCTCTGTGCTGAAACAGAAAGAGGACGTACTCCCCCAAAATGCATCCCACTCACAACAGTGATGAGTAGGGGAAGTTCCCTGATGCCCTAGCCAAATTTCCCCTATATGTAAATACCACCTTAGGTCTTCCATGGAAAGAGCTAGAGGGAATAACATGGTCAGCAAAGGATACATTTATAAAATAAAGAAAAAAGCAGTGTAATTTTAAATAAGACTACCTCTAGTATTGATCTAGCCCCCTTCTACTGTCCTGCTGCAGCTGAGGTGCTGGTGGTTTGCTACAGCCATAGTGGACAATCATCTCTACCAAAGTTCCAGAGCTTGCTATTTAATTCACCCGCCTTATCTGAACACTACAGAGGACCTAACCCCCGCTGTATTGGAACCACGGCACAAAAATGCCATTTAATATAAATATTCACCCCAGGAATTCTAAAACTGCACTTGTATTATCCTGCTGAAACACCTTACGCACACCACCATGCCCAGGTATCTCCTCTCTTTATATCCACTGCTCCAGTTTAGTGAGTTATAGTCTAACGCTTAAGCTTTTTTTTAGCAGTTCATCACCCCCCTCTGTACCGCTTACACTTAGACATGGCCTTATTCACCACCTTGCTAGGACATCATTATTTTCACACTTCTCCTGCCCCCTTTTAAATTCAACAAACTCTATTCATTAACCCTTTACTGCTCTTTCCTCTACTGTGCTTGTTAACTGTAATCTCTCGAGATTGCCCATTTAATCCACTGTTACTACATTCAAGTCTTCTCATTTAGTCTTCTGCTCCTGCATTGCACCTTCACCTTTTATGCTTCTACCTTCCCTTGTTCTGCAAGTGTATTGTTACATTTTTTTCTTCTCTGTCCTACATTCTTTAGTGTCTCTTAGCTTATCCAAACTTTCCTTGCCCTACCCTCTGTTCATTGATTGTTTCTGCTGTGATCACTCTGCAAGGGATCATGTGCACACTCTGCCACGGACCTCCCCCATTCACTTACTTCCTTACTTTGCCATCATTATCCTGCTTCTCAGCATGCATTGCAGCATACTAATGGTCTCCCCTTAGCATACTATGCCATCTTGACCTCTTCTACTGTCCCGCTGCAACTGAGGAGCTGATGGTGTGCTACGGCCATAGGAGTAATTGCATTTCTTGTACACTTTTACTAGAGGCTTGCATACTGGCTTAGAAGTGCTGTATTCATTACAGTTCAGAGGTTCATAGGTTCATACTAGGCTATCTGCCCTAGGGCATTTATAAGCCTAGCCAGAGTATGTTTGGCTTTTGCCACCCATTTTAAATTAATTTTGCTATGCCCTTTTTCGAGGTTAGTATACTGTGCCTCTGTCTAACAGTGACACAGAAGTGATACCCGGGGTAAACCTACGATTTCCCTTCCACTCATCACGATTCCTCTTGAAGAGAGTCAATGAGGGACTCTGCCTAGCCTGGACTGGGATTTTATTCCAGAGTGAAGGGAGCCTCTGGGTTATGAATCTGTCCCTCCAGTATGCCCTATTTATTTCACTGCTGAGGTTCAAGTCTCTCGAGCGCGTAGCTCGATGGGATTTGGATTTTTTGAGGTGCAGCATGTCCCTTAATTCCGGGCTGGACATGGCTTTATACGTTAGGCACAGATTGCTTCTGAGCAGGCGGTATGCCACTGAGTAGAGCAGGAGTTTCTTTAACCGGGCAGCATATGGCATCTGTTTGAACCCTTTGATCCTCTTGGTGAGGTACTTTTGGGGTCTTTCCAGTTGCTGCAGGTGTCTGGTAAGGTACATCCCAAAAGGGGCATTGTATTAAATTATGGGCCTGATGACAGATGAGTAAAGAGGCACAATGACCTCCCCTGATCTAGATATGAATCCCTTCAAGATTAGGTGGGCTATATAAAATGTTTTTCTAACCACTTTGGCCACGTGGTTGTCAAATGAGAGACTGCTGTCAACTTGGGTCCCTAATTACTTTTTCTGTACGTAATGGATTACCACCTATGTGGTAATTTGTGGGCACTTTGTTTTTGCCAAAGGGGATGACTATACACTTTTTGGCGTTTAGCTTAAGGCCATGGCTCTGGCGCCAGTTGTCTGTTTCTATGAGGCCCTTTTGGAGGATGCTTGTGTCGGCTGGAGAGTCGATTATGGCGCCCAGTTTGCAGTCATCTGCGAACTTCATCAGCTACAGTCCTTCCATGTTGGCCTGTACCTCAGAGAAATATATACCGAACAAGAGAGGTCCCAGAACTGAGCCTTGTGGGAAGCCACTTGTAACTGGTTTGGAGTCTGACATGGCTCCAGCAATTCTAACCATGTGGGTTCTGTCCTTGAGCCAGTTTGCAACCCATCTAGTGACATAGGGGTTTATATTTAAGCTGGTGAGCTTATCTATAATGCCCGAGTGGGGTATTGTATCGAAGGCTTTTGCGAGGTCCAGGTAGGCTGTGTGGACCACCTTCCCTTCGTCAATGGCCTTGGTGATTGTTTCAAAGAAGTCAACTAGGTTTAAGAGGCAGGATCTGCCCTTAACAAAGCCGAACTGGGTAGGATCCAGTGTCTGTAGGTCCCCAATATCTTTATTTATGAGGTCCATGATGATCCTTTCCATAGCTTTGCAGACCAAGCTAGTCAGGCTTATGGGGCAATAGTTTCCAGGGTCCGTTGAGGCACCGCCTTTGTGGAGAGGGACCACGGTTGCTGTACACCACTCTTTGGGTACATATCCTGTAGTAAGGCTGAGATTGAACAGTAGTTTTATGTTTGGGTTTAGCTCTTCTTGGAGTTCATTTAGGATGCAGCCCGGGACACCATCTGGTCCCATTGATGCTGTGTTTTTTGCTTTGGAGAGGGCAGCTCTTACCTGAGCATCTGAGATGATAGGGGGGCAGCACTCTGCTGGGATAGATATTTGCCCTTTTGGTGGGGAGAAGTTTGCGCTGAACATGTCAACTAGGATGTTGGCAATGTCTGTGGGTTCGGTGTATTTTTTGTCATTTTGGACTAATTCTGAGCATATCTGGGAATTCCCACCCAGGTTCCTAACATAACTAAAGAAAGCCTTGTGATTATCCTTAGTGTCCTGTGCAATTTTTCTCTCGAAGCTGGCCTTAGACGATTTTATGAGTGCCCGTAGTTTTTTGCTAATACTGATCAGAGATGCCTTTTCTTTTTGGGATTTTGCTCTATCATGTAGTAGCTTCTTCCTTCTATTGTATAGTTTGTTTATGGCTGGGGTCCACCAGACAGGACGTCTGCCTTTGGAGGATTGGGTCTTGGTTTTATTTGGGATTGCATGACAGATATATAAACAGTTAAACTGTTTATATATTTTTGCCAGGGTCAGAATATTTTACCGGCATGCTAAGCTTAGAACTTGCTCTGTCCACTCAGTCGTAGCTTACAGACACTCTTCATATGTAGCTAAACAGTTACTTGTTTTGTTTTGCTAGGTCAGTGAGACTGTTGCACAACAACTGCATATCTTTCTGCTTAGTGTAGTAGCTGCTATTACTGTGTATCGCTAAGTACGTGTTACCACCAGTGAGCTTACCATTGTTGACCACTTCACTTAAGAAATAGTTCACCATTATTAACTACTTTATGCTTGAGCTGTTGTTGCTGCTTAAGGATACTGATCCGTGTTTGTATTAATTACAGTATCAGATACATTGTGATACACTGTATTTATAGTTTTCTAACGTATTGACCCTGCTAATGAGTGTGACATAAGGTTTAATTTCACTGTAGCTATTACTAAATGTTTAGTACTAATGTGTGTGACGTAAGGTTTATTTTCATTGTAGTGTACTAAATATTACCTGCCAGTGTTATCCACCAACCTAATCTTTCTTCCGTAGTTATATTTCTCCCTTCCATCCCACTCTCCCCCTGCTATTGTACTGATATCTAACCTCCTGCTCTCTTCACACTTGGTTAATTTTACTGTTTTCCTTATTCCTCAGGGCAGTCGTCTCTACCAAAGTTCCAGAGTCTGCTATTTAATTCACTTGCCTTATTGGAACACTTCAGAGGACCTAACACCTGCTGTATTGGAACTGCGACACAAAAATACCATTTAATATAAAGTGCGTTCACCCCGGAATTGTAAAACTGCAAGTGTGTTATCCTGCTAAAAGGCCATACGTGCACCACTATGCCCAGGTATCTCCTGTCTTTTCCCCTTTTTTCAAATCCACTGCTTCAATTTAGTGAGTTATAGTCAAATGCTTAAGCTTTTCTTTAGCGGTTCATCACCTCCTTCTGTCCCACTTAGACTTACATTGCCTTATTCACCACCCTGCTAGGACATTATTTCCACACTTCTCCTGCCCCCTTTTAAATTCAAAAGACTCTATGCATTAACCCCTTACCACTCTTTCCACTACTTTGCCTTTTAACTTTAATCTGTTTATCCTCAAGACTGCCCATTTAGTCCCCTGTTACGGCATTAAAGTCTTCTCATTTAATCCTCTGCTACTGCATTGTACCTTCATCTTTTGTGCTTATAACTTCCCCTATTCTGCAAGTGTATAATTGCATTTTTTCCTACTCTGTCCTACATTCTTTAGTGTCTCTCAGCTTATCCAAACTTTCCTTTGCCTACTTTCTGTTCATTGATTTTCTGCTGCAATCATTCTGCAATGAACTGCCCCACTCCATTCACCCTCTGCTTCACTCCAGGCTCACTTCACTCCCCTACCCTACCCCCAGTTATCACCCACACCCACTACATCTACATTTACCTTTACACCTAACCACAACTCTCACCTCACTACTCAATCACATACACCTACCCATATCATCCTACTCTCCTCCTAAACCCCCTCCAACAGTTAAATCCACTCTACCACTCCCCCTATCACTGATCCACCAACCGTCACTTGCAAATCCTACCATTCAGAAAGACTACAATTCACACAAAATCTTAACATGATACTACTGCATATTACTTCTGTAATTACACTATCAACAATATCGATTCTCATCTCTTACTACACCCACCTACATGTAACCTCATGTTATGCAGCTACTGCTGCCTTTTACCATAACATTCAATCTCACTTATCTCTCTCTTCCTCTATCCTTCCCCTATCACCCACCAACTACTCATACTTTAAAATACTCCCTCATCCCAACTATCACCAACCCTCCCTAAAATTCAATAAACAAATCAGAAAACTCACACAGTCCATTTTCTACATTACCTCTAAATTATCTCACTGTGGGGATGTTCATCCTAACCCCAGACCAACAACTCCTTCAATCTTACCTCTCCCTCAAATTCCCCATCTCTCCAGTAGCCTAAATCAACTTCCAAGGAAAACATCTGACCTACTGTATCTAAATATAAACTGTAGAAGCATTTCCTATACAATCCATGACCTGCATGCCTGTATTTCACTGCACTTGGCAGATATAGTGGTTATAACTGAGACTTGGCTGAAACTGCATATCAACGACGATGAAATTATTCCTCCAGGATGCAATATACTAAGGAACGATGGAAAGGATAGAAAAGGTGGTGGCATAGCTGTACTATTTAAGAACCACCTCACAGTGCAATCATTAAGTAGACAATGTTGACAACGCAGAAATATTTTTTACTCAACCGAAACTCAACTCCAAAAAACTAATAAACATAATTGGTTGCTATATACCCACCCAGCAATATACTCACTGTAGAAAACCTACGACATTTGTCCTGGTTAGCTTTCCAAAATGAAACCATCATTCTGGGTGATTTTAATATAGATTGGCTGTCCTGTAACACTTCCACCCTAGTAAATCACATCAATCTCCATGGCTTTACCCAAGCCATCCAAATACCAACAAGACTTGACAAGAATACTACCGGGGAATCAGTCCTTGACTGTTTTCTAACTAATAAACCAAGCCACCCATGTCTTGCAGGTTGTCTCCCCGATGGTCTAAGTGACCATTTGCCAATCTTCCTTCCACGACAATGTAACCATAATTGCAAAGGCGCAATCTACCATTACATTAGGAACAAAAAGAAGTTTAACCCCACCAATTTCACTGTAGAGCTAAAACATTGCAACTGGGCTGAAATACCTGGAATTAAATTAGGCAGTTACTTACTTTAATACCACCTTTTTAAATATATTGGATCTTCATGCCCCTCCCAGAACCATAAGAACCAGATCCAATCCCAATCCATGGCTCATCAAAAAAAAACAAATCCCTCTTCAAAGCCAGAGATAAAGCGTGGGATCAGTGGAACAATGTTAAATCTCCAGCTGCAAAACAGAAATGTCAGGATCTTAGGAATAAAGCTAAGAAACTAGTAAAACTCAACAAAATTAGTTATAACTCCAACCTTCAAATCAAGCACCAAAATCACCCTCAAAATTTTGGGCAGCCATTAACAAATTGCTACTACCAGGCAAGACTGGTACTCCCTCTCCCACCTTAGTAAATAACTCAGACAGCATTCCCACTCAATTTAATAAATTATTTACTGAAACAATACTGACCCTAGCCATGGAACAAAGAAATCAACACACACACCCATGCACTGAACCCATCCTTACTCACATAAGGAATAGCTCCTTCCAATTCCAGCCAGTCTCTACAAATAGGATAAAAAATTACCTCAAACTAAAGCCCCCACTATGTTGGCCACTGACAAATTACCAGGGGAATTCCTAAAATCTGCTGCCGACACAGTGGTCTTACCCTATAGATATTCTAATTAACAGATACCTTTCCACTGTCCCGGAAATATGGAAAATATCTCACATAATTCCTCTGCATAAAGGAGGTAACTCTACAGAACTTACAAACTACTGACCTATAGCAATTCTATCCCCTGTAGCAAAAATCCTTGAAAAGTGCATACACTTCCAAATGATCGATTACTTGCACACACACAAGCTCCTGTCAAACACCCATCATGGCTTTCAACCCTTCCAGAGTAACACCACAACCTTATTGTCCTTCTCCAATACAGTAAACTCTCACAGAAATGTTGGTAAATTTGTTTCTGCTGCCTTTTTAAACCTAGCAAAAGACTTTGATATGATTAGACATGACATTCTTATCAAAGAACTATCCGAATTAGAACTCTCATCTCTCCATAGCCTGGTTCCAAAACTATTTAGCTGGCCGTCAGCAACCAGTGCTTTGGAAACAAGAACTTCTCCCTTTTCTTCCAGTTACTATAGGTGTTCCCCAGGGCTCAATTTTAGGCCCCCTGCTTTTCACTCTCTGTACCAATAAGCTCCATTTCTCCACCCCCATTGCATCTGTAATCCAATACGCAGATGATTCTACATTAATTTGTGCAGCTTCCTCACTACAGAAACTGCGCACATTAACTCAGGAATCTTTCCTCTCTGTTGAAACCTGGCTATCCAATATCCAACTCATTCAAACCCTGCTAAAACCAAATTTCTGCTCTTTAAACCCACTGTCTACCTCAACTACTACCACCTTTAATATTCGATCCAGTAAGAAAACTATGATCTCTCCCACAGAGCACACCAAACTCCTGGGCATGGAGATTAATAACAAGCTAAAATTGATATTCACATTTCCCAAACCATCAAGAAAGTACACAAAAAAACTAGGTACCCTCTATAGAAGTAGACAATTCCTTACACAACAAACAAAAGCTACCATAGCCCAGGCAAACCTTCTTTCTACCCTTCTGTATGCCTCACCTATTCTTATCAACCTTATAAAAACAAACCTAGCTAAGCTTGACTCCTGCTATAACAAAATCGCTGGATTTGCCTCTGACTCCCCATTTGGATCTTACCACTGCTCATCCTTGATGCAGCTTAACTGGTTGGAACTTCAACTTTTGGATTTCAACTAACTCACTCTGGCCCATAAAATACTATATCAACCAGAAAAAAAAATACCTGCATTACAAAACCTACTTCACTTCCATACCAATAACAGAATTCTTCACTCCAGTAACAAATTTATTCTCACAAGTAACTAAGTGTAATAATACAGCAGGTGACACCCTCTTCTCTAATTGTGTGTCCAAAGCCTGGAACTCTCTCCCCAGTAATATAACTACTATCACTTCCTTTGCTCAGTTTAAAACAAATCATCAAAACTGCATCTCATTAATAATTGGCTGTGCTCTTGCACCACACCAGGCTAGACCCCCCGCTATGCCAGACCCTCCTCCACCTTTCTATTCTCACACCTCTACTCTCGCACTTAAAGATGAACAGTTATTGTTTGATAGTGTATAGATAATGTCATGTTCTTGACAATCTTGCCACCAGCAGGAAGATTAGAGTTAAAGCCAACTGTGCACCCTGGCTAAGTAGGGACACTAGAGTCTTATTAAAAGCCAGGGATAAAGCCTGGAAAATCTGGAAAACTGAAAACACCACTAGCTCCAGGCAATACTATCAACAGCTTAGAAATAAGGCCAAGGCTGAAACCAAACTAAATAAACAAAACTACTTTCTTAGTGCCCAAAACAAATATTCAAAGAATCCACAAACATTCTGGCATGCTATTAACTCCTTACTAAAGCCAGCCAAAACCACTACTTCAGCTCCAAACTCTACAGATAACACCATAGACATAGCCTCTCAATTTAATCACCACTTTACAACATCCATCTTAGCCCTATCCAGTCAGATAACCAAACATACTGCCCACCTCTATCCCAACCCAATCTATCCCATAGCACCCCCTCTTTCAGTCTGTCACCTGTCCCCGCCTCTACTATTAAAAAACTCTTCCTAAAACTTAAACCCACTACACTGGCAGCTGATAACATAGCTGCTGCATACCTAAAAATGGCTAGTGACTCCCTATCATATCCTATTTCCATCCTAATCAACCGCTCCATACAAGAATCCTATATACCCAGACTCTGAAAAGTATCTCACCTCATTCCTCTTCGTAAAGGAGGTAATTCCTACGACTTGTCCAACTACCGACCTATTGCCATACTATGCCCCCTATCTAAAATTCTAGAGAATTGCATCCACTTGCAGGTGATGACATTTCTTAACACACACTAGCTCCTGTCTGCCACACATCATGGTTTCCAGCCACATCACAACACTACCACCGCTTTTCTTTCCTTCTCTAATCAAATCAACCTTCACAGGAATGACAACAAATATGCATCTGCCATTTTCCTGGACCTCTCAAAGGCATTTGACATGGTCTCCCACTCCATCCTGCTAGACTCACTAACATCACTATCCTTAACCCCTTCTACTATAGCCTGGTTCAGAAGCTACCGATCTGACAGACAACAATCGGTCCAGTGGAAAGGAACTCTATCTCCACATCTTCCAACTACCATAGGAGTCCCACAAGGCACTATGGTCCCACTACATTTTTCTATCTTCGCAATCAACCTCAACAGCTCAGTCCAGCATGCCACACTCATTCAATATGCATATGATTCAACCCTGATCTGTTCAGCCTCATCTCCCACCACCCTGCAAAAACTCACTCAGGAAACTTTCAACTCCTTAGAAAAATGGATCTCCAGTATCCAGCTTATCCTAAATCCCAAGAAGACAAAACTACTACTGTTCTCTCCTAATAGATCAAAAATTCCCCTGTCCTCCTCCAGTCCATCTAAGGATGGCACCACCATCTCCCCTTCTTACTACACCAAACTTCTTGACATTGAAATTGACAATAATCTTCACTTTGATATCCACATCTCACATACCATAAAACTAGTACGCAAAAAATGGACTCTCTATACAGGTTCAGACAGGAACTTTCTCTCACATCAAGCTAGTCACCCTAGCCTAAAGTCACCTCCTCTGTACTCTATTGTATGCAGCACCAATTTTCACCCAAATTAGAAAGTCTGACCTAGACAAACTAGAATATTGTTACATTTTTTATGCAAATTTTCTTTGCAAACTTTGTATTATTTTTATTACATGTTAATGATGCATGTGGGGCTTTTCTCCCTGGGCCTCCACTGAAAATAGACCTGTGTCCAGTGGACTACCCCCGTTAACAAATGTAAAATAAAGTAAATAAATAAATAGTATGGCTCCTTTCGTGGTGAGGCACCCAAAGGTTATATATTGTGGTCTATTTTGTTTTCTCTCTTCATTAATGATTTGATACTAGCCCTCCCGAAATGTAACCCTGGTTACCCTGCTAATGGTTTAAGTTTACAAGGAGGCCAGTGGATGCATTTATAATTTGTAGAAGAATCTTCAGAAGGAAGTTTTTCAAGTTTTGTCATTGACTATCAAAGAGTAAAGTAAAACAAATCTCGATATTTTCAGTATCCCATGGAATATTGTGACTGTGGGGCTGAAACCATTTTTAAGCTGAGCTGTAAGCTACTTGTTTTTTTCAGTTATAAATCAGAAAGGGCCACTGGCATAGGCCATATGATGTCAAGGTTAGCATATGCCTTGCCATTCAGTGCTCTTAGTTTTAGTTCAACTCAATGTAGATTCTTTAAGCCACGGTTATTAAGAGATGCAGATTTATGTCTATCTGAACTGTTGGACATCATTCTCATTACATTAAAAAGGTTTTTGTTTTCTGTTATTGCTGGGGCCCCACACACACACACACACACACACACACACACACACACACACACACACACACACACACAGGCACAGATGCATACACTTGCATGTATATTAGAAATAACTGAGAATCTTTACACTGTATGATCTCAGGAACGCGGTTCACTAAAATTGAAAAGAACAACTTTTGGCTTAATTGGAAGGGAAAATACTTTTAGGAAAATTGACCCCACATCATGAAATCCATTACCCTAGCAGGTTAGGAGAGATCAGAGTCATCACTCATTCTTATGTAAATTCTGTGATATTTGTCCAATCTGTAAATACTGTTGTTTCAGGGACAATAGATAATCATGTTGCCATGTTGCAAATATTGTAAGGACAGGCATAAGTGCATGAACTTTGTACTTATCAATGGACTAGCTACTGTTGGCTGTTAAATGACATGGCTTAGGTTTGCACATGCCTTTGTCGTTCCCTTGAACATATATTTTACATAGTTCGGTACTGCAAACTTTGTGACACTATCCCTTGAACTACTTGTTCCAGAATTGTAGGGTATTATATGGGCTTGTGTTGCATACAATTTGATGATGCCTGTATTAGCTTGTATTGTGTTTTTACAAGCTTTTCATTTCATTTAGTGTTTTATCACTTTTCAATATGTATGCTCATGTTCAGTTTTGCACTTAAGTTGGATATGCACTTTAACTGAAAAGGTTTTTTTTTTTTTTTTTTTTATTAAGTAGTTCACCTACCCAGTTCAATAAATAATGAAATTACATCATATCAAGCAGTCTGCAACCTTGTCTAGTCCTCAGTTTCTTGTGGCCTAAATCTGTCACTGCTCCTACCTTACTATCATCTTCAGGCTTGCTGGCTTTGTTTCTTTGCCAGTTATTAACTTCTAAGGTAAAACTATGGAATAGCTGTGGGTGTTGTATCATCTGCTGAGATATTTTATTGGTAATACATCTTGCATAAACACTTGTATCACAAGTCGTAACCACCCATCAGCCTTGGCCACAACCCCATGGGTTTTGAAATTCCTACCCACCCTGTGTCCATAGAGTCTAAAGCCTTGACATAGACCACATAAACCACATCCACTACTTACCTCCTTGTCCAGGTCTTATAATCCATTCAGTTTTTAATTTTGTTTACCTGGTAAGACCTCACTTCAATAAAACTTGCTTGTTTGAATATAATCTGTTTGCCTTCATTGACCCTAGCAGGCTGGCCTTGTGAGAGATCCCATTAACATACTCCGCAGTAGATCAAGGATGTAATGAAACTCCTACACAATAATCATAATGTTGATAAAGCAAACAAAAAGATATTCTGCAGGGGACAAGCTCCCCATCATCCTATGGGCATGAAGAGGGCTTTATCAAATATACAGGAAGAAGACGATGAAGAAAGGTATGCCCCTTTCACAAGTCTATACATACATTAGAAAACAATGTAAAGTTCCAATTGTCAACTGTTGTAAGTCAGCTAGGTGGTTATTGTGCCTTATAATACTGAGTTTTGAAGGGTTGTCAGCTTCCAGTGACCTGATACACTTGGTGACATGTACTTCCTCATATTCTTTCTGAAATCCCCTTTTTGTAAAAAAGCGGAGGGGCCGTACTGACTGACTGACTTTGCTCTGAAATCACTCCTGCTGTAATGAAATGCTGGATAACCTGATGCTTGGTCCTGCCAGCTTCTTTTGCATGGTAACATGAAGAATAGCCCGTGTAGTCCACAACTTTTGAAACCACTGTAATCTTCCTAATTCCATAACTGTCTCATGCCTTGTAACTTTTAGTTTTTCACCAGTGCTAGGCTTTGTGTATTTATTTGGTTTTGTTTACTAGGAAAGTGTGACTGGGTAATACTAATTTTCACCGAAGGCTCTGGGAGAAAAGATCTATTTGTTTACATTGCATTATATTTAGTTGCAATTAAAGACAAATTAGTTACATTTCTGTTTAGATTTATACACATATAGTAGTTATGCATTCTAAAATTTTACAGAAGTAGAAGTTACTAAAGTGAAATCCCACATGCAACTTAGTGATTTTACAGGCAGCAGTTATGTATAAAATTGTTTTGTCATCTCATTGAGAGGTTCAGAGTATTCTGTTTAAGGAGAGTATTTGGACAGTATTGTACACAATTTCATAATCTGATGATAAACGTGCAAGACCAGGATTGGTTAAGATGATGTTTAAGCAGTAAATTAAAACTATTGAGTTTGTTGGAAAGTTTTATTTGTGTGGGGATACTAGTCTACAGTAGAGTGAGTCTCCTGCAACATTGACAACTTTGTCCCTTGCTGGACAGTAGGGCAGTAATAAGTTTTGTTGTGCAGGGCATTTTTCTGGGTGATGAATGAGTTTGTGTGCTGTAGTTAGTTGTGAATATGTTAGGTAGTTGTGCAGTTCAAGCCAATTTAATTGCTTTAAGCTGTGGCAATGATGGGTCCTATGAGGCAGATTGGGGGCAAATTTAGCTGTTTCATTTTGTAGCAGGAGGCAAGTTTCTTTCTTCGATTAATGTATAAGTTTGTTAAGATTGGAGAGGCATTTAAGAGAGTTGGCAAACTGTGGTGGCTAGAGTTTTTCTTGTATCTGTAAAGGAATCCATGCTTCCTTTTTCAGCTGTTACTACTACCTGTAATTAGTAAAACTGAGACATTGTTGCATAGTATAGTCACCTGAATCTAACTGTAGTGGCCTCTGAGGGAGTAAGTAATGCATGTCTTCCATTGTCTCTGTGACTGTCTGATAGGAACAGAGTCTGAAAGAATTCAGAAAGTATAAAAAGCACAGTTGTGTTAAGTAAAATTTAGCATAACAGTAGATATCTGAACGATCACTGCTGCAGTAGTCTTAGCTATGTAGGTTATATTCTGTCAAGGATATAACATCTGACCAGCTTCCAAAGCTGTAGGGCACCTTTATATGCCCAAATTGTCTGGCAGCTTGAACTGAGCTGACTAAAAGACAAGTTTGAGTGCAAAGCACTTCAGGACTTTCCTGCCAGCAGAAAGAGGGAGGCTAAGCCCAGAAAGGACAATGCCAGGAACAAAACAAATGTCCATACTCTGGCATTCACACACAAAAAAAGAGAGATGGAGGAAGTGGCTGCTGCAACAGTGATCATTCAAACATCTACTGTTATGGTAAGTTTTACTTACATAACTGTACTATGTTCACCATATTGATCATTGCTGCAGTAGCCTTAGGTATAAAAGTAGATTACCTTAGCTAATTACTATTGCAAGGTGGAAAGAGAAGAGTCCAGGAGCTGCTGGAGAATTGTACTAGCAAAGCTTGATCTGACCTAGAAAAGAAATCAAGCTTGTTGTGCTTTGTAAAAGTATGTACAGATGACCAAGTAGCATCTTCTAAAATGCTTTTAGAATCCAACCCTTTTCAAACAGCCACAGATTAAGCCAATGTCATGGTACAGCATGTCTTGGCCCTGCCTGGAGTAATTTTGCTATGGTGAGTATAACAAAAGGTAATAGTCTTAGACTACCATTGGAAATAGTCTGTTTTGTTGTCCCTTCTTCTTACCTTCACAAGAAATGAACAATTGAACCAAAGATATGAAAGATTTAGTTCCGTCAAGATAGTACTTGAGTTGTGTGTGGACATGCAAGGTATGGGCATACTTTCTCCCTCATTTTGCTGTTCAGGAAAGAATACAGGGAGATGGAGTTTAGCTTAATTTAAACTCTGATACCATTTTAGGCATAACAGAAGGATTAGTTCTCAAAGAAATTCTGTGTCTATGAAAAATGAGATAAGGTTGACTCACCATAAGCGCTTGCAACTCAGATACACTTCCTACTGATGTCAGCACGTTCAGTAAAACTGTTTTCCATGTTAAGAACCTCAAGTCAGACAGATTAGTTGGTTCAAATGGAGCAAATGTTTGCTTTTCTAACACAAAATTAAGAACCCAAGGAAGGGGCACCAGTTTTCTTGGAGGCCTCTTATGCAAAATCCATTTCAAGAGAATGTTTACATATCACCTCATTGAAAGAGAAGTATCCTTGGGCAGACTAAAATGGCCAGTAAATGAACATTGATACAAGAATAAGAAAGACCATAGGATAGTAACTCATACAAAAATTGTAGAACAAGGGAACAACTAACCCTGAATGGGTGCTGGATATGTTGTTAGCACCAACTAGAAAACCTTTTTTCCATTTGCTAATATATGATTTTCCAGTAGCATGTTTTATTGCCTTCATTAGTTCCTGCTGCACATCCTCAGTAAATGGGCACCTAAAAGGAATTAAGACCCTATCATCCTGCCAGTCAGTTGAAGTTGGTTGGTGTCAGGGTGAATCAAACACCCCTGTTCCTGTGTGAGTAGATACAGTCTGTGTGGAAGTATGTGGTAATTGCCGCTGGACATTTTCAAAAGAAGGGAGAGCCATGGTTGCCTGACCCAGAAAGGAGTTATTACAATGATCTTGTGTGGGGGGGGGTTCTTTCTGAATCTCAGAAGTTTCCTGGGTATTAGTGGAAGACCCCCAATCTGGTTTCCATTCATGAGGGTCTGCCCTGGTCCTGCTCATCTGCTATGATGGAATGCAGGATACCTGTAGAGTGAGATTGTGCTGTGAAGCTATATCTGAAGCTAACATGCCTAGTCTGCAAAGGAGGTATGACCTGGTTCCTTCTTGCTTGTTGATGTACCACATGACTGTGGTATCATCTATAACCATTTGAAGAGGTCCTAGAGACCAAAGATGGTTCAGAAAGTTGAGTGCCTTCACCAAGCAAGCATCTCCTCGATACTTGTGATTGTGTCTGTCCTTGGTGTTCTACAGCCCCTGTATTTTATCCCCCTGAAATTGCTCCCCAAGCAAAGTCCAACCACTGTGTTGACTGATTTTTAACAGGGAGGGTGAAGGATTGCTGTCATGACTGTAGGGTTCTTCCTGCCAGCAGCAGCCCCCGATCGGCCAGAGTCCCAAAGTCTGGATCGGCGTCAGCTGAGGTCGCTTTTATCCTGACGTCAATGCGCCGGAAGGTATAAAGACCTCAGCTGACGCCATTTCCTCAGTTTTTCTTGCCCCAGATGTCAGGTGCCCAGAAAGAAAAGGCTAAAAAAGAAACCATGCCCAAAACCTCATCAGCCAAAATACCTCATAACAGATAATACTCAAAGAAAAAACAAAAGAGGGGGTAGGAGGGAGGGTAACCCAGACTGCAACAGTTAACACACTCTAACATCTACATTTATGGTAAGAGTACACAACTGTACTATGTTCTTCGTGGTTCACTGTTGCAGTCATGACTGTAGGGTTGAGACCCAAAGCTAAGAAAGGGAGGAGAAACAGAGGGAGCGGTCACAAAACCTTGCAAAACCAGCCCTGGATTTAGAATAGAGAGGGAGGTTGTAATGCTTAGAAAAAGTATGTACAGAACTCCAAGTAGCAGCCTCCAAAATATCCTTGGTAGGAACCCCACAAAGAAAAGCTTCTGAAGTAGCAGTAGCCTGGGTAGAATGAGTCCTAACATTAACAGGAACTGGATTGCCATGATAAGAGTAACAGAACTTGATGCAATGGGCAATCCACTTGGAAATAGTTTGCTTAGTGATTGCTTTCCCTTGAACAGTAGGAGCATAAGTGACAAACAACTGATCAGATTTCCGGAATATCTTGGTCCTGTCCATGTATAAACGAAGCTGCCTGTGCACGTCTAAAGAGTGCAAAAGACTTTCTTCCTCACTTTGAGGATTAGGATAAAAGGTAGGCAAATGAATAGATTGATTCAAGGCCACTGCCAAAACCACCTTGGGCATAAAGTTGGGATTAGTCCGTAAAGATACCCTGTCCTGATGAAAAATAAGGAAGGGTTCCACAGCCATGAGTGCTTGCAATTCCGAAATTCTTCTAGCAGAGGTAATAGCTAAAAGAAAAGCAGTTTTCCAAGACAAAAATTTAAAATCCGTGGAAACTGCAGGTTCAAAAGGAGACAAGGTTAATTTCTCCAAAACATAGTTAAGATCCCAAGTGGGAACAGGAGCCCTCATAGGGGGCCAAATATTCTTAGCCCCTCTAAGAAATTGTTTAAGTAATGGATGAGAAAAAATCGGAGGATCCGTATCGTAATGTGCAGAAATAGCAGAAGCATGAAGCTTAACAGATGAAAAAGATAGGCCCATATGTAACAACTCTGTCAGATACTGTAAAATCAGAGGAATGTTCGGAACAGCAGAATCACCACCCTGGACTTGATTCCAGGAGCAAAATCTTTTCCATTTACCTGCATAAGATTTTCTAGTGCTGGGCCGTCTAGCTTCTAGGATGACATCCATTACCTGTTTGGAAAGGGTAGAGGTGTTTACAGACCCTGGATCCGCCAGGCAGCTAGATTCAGAGTTTTGACATGACTGTGCAGTATCCGGCCATCCCGTTGAGACAGTAGATGAGGGATTTGAGGCAGACTCCAGGGAGGCTCCTGAACCAGGTTCATCAGAGTGGAATACCAGAATTGCCGTGGCCAATTGGGAGCCAGTAAAATCATTTGCAGTCTGTCCTGTTTTATCTTCAGAAGTACCTGAGGTAGAAGAGGAAAAGGAGGAAAAGCATATACTGAGAGGTGTTTCCAACTGAATGAGAGGGCATCCACTTGCCATGTTAGTTTGTGGTAGGTCCTTGTGCAGAATGTTGGAAGTTGATGATTCTGACAGGTTGCAAAGAGATCTGTGTCTGGACATCCCCACGCTTTTATAATCATCCTGAATATCCGAACATCCAACATCCATTCGTGTGGATCCGAAATGTGTCTGCCAGAATGTTGTCTTTTCCTGGCAGGAATTGCGCTTGTAAGTTGACACTGCAGGTCAGAGCAGTGTACCATAGAGTCATGGCTAATCTGCACAGGGGGGTAAGAGTGAGAGCCCCCCCTGCTTGTTTATGTACCACATCACTGTAGTGTTGTCTGTCTGTATCAACAATTGTCCTGGTAGAAGAAGGTCCCTGAAGGCTATCAGGGCATTCTGTACAGCTAGCATCTCCTTCAAATTTATGTGCAGGTGTGTTTGCTCCTTTGTCCAAACACCCTGAAGACATCTCCTGTGCATGTGGGCTCCCCAGGCATAATCTGAAGCATCCGTTGTCAGAACTTGGTTGGTTGGTGGAGGACAAAAAGGCTTCCCCTTGTTCTGTAGACAGGCTTCGGCCCACCAAAGAAACTCTTGCTGGAGACCAGGCAAAATCGTGATCACTGTTTCCAAACTGTGGTAATGCTGAGACCATACACTCTTGAAGTACCACTGTAGTTTCCTCATATGCAGTCTTGCATTTGGTATTAGTAGAATGCAGGATGCCATGTAACCCAAAGCCTGCAGAATTTTTCTTGCAGTCCGCTGTTTCATTGAAGCCAGGTGTCGGAAAGAAGAAGCCAGCTACACTTTTTTGTCTGGTGTAAGCCATCTGGGTTGTAGTACTCAGAAGAGCACTCAGGAAAGTAATCTGTTGTGTGGGTACCAGATGTGATTTCTTTATATTTACTGTGAAACCGAGGTACTGAAGAAGATGCTGCACAAAAGCTAGCTGCCAAAGTAGAGTGTCTTTGTCGTCCGCTTGAATAAGACAGTTGTCCAGATAAGGGTATATTTGAATCCCCTTCTGTCTGCAAAACGCCATAACTGGTGCCAGGCACTTTGTAAAGACCCTGGGTGCAGTAGATAAGCCAAAGGGCAGCACAGAGAACTGGTAATGCTTCGAGCCCGCTTTGAAACGCAGATACCTTCTGCACTCTTGCCTTATAGGAATATGCAGGTAAGCTTCTTTTAAGTCCAAAGTCACCATCCAAGCATTCTTGCCCAACATAGGCAGCAGCTGTGCAGAGTGAGCATCTTGAATTTTGGTATATCTAGGAAGGTGTTTAGTACAGAAAGGTCCAGGATTGGTTTCCACGAATTTTCCTTCCTGGGAACCAGGAAAAGTCTGGAATAAAAACCTTGCCCTATTTCTAAATTTGGTACCAATTCTATGGCCCTCATAGCCAGGAGGGACTGAACCTGCCGTTGTGCCTCTGCCCACTGATGATTCGGCAGATCTGGCCAAACATTCAGTTTTGGCAAGGTGTGGAAATGAAATCTGTAACCTCTTGAGACTATGTCCAGAACCCATTTGTCCTGGGTTATGTGGCTCCAATTTTGGTAAAAAAGATAAATCCTTACTCCCAAAGGTGCTTCCAGGAGAGGAGCCCCTGGAACCAGAAAGGGAGAGTCATAAAGACTGTTTTCGGTAGGGTTGAGACTTATCTTCACCTCCCTTGGGAGAGGGGGCACTCCACTGCCTATTCCTAAAATGGGTCTGTGCCTATCCCCTACCTCTGGAATGCCTGAATCTGCCTCTCTGAGACCTGTCCCAGCTCGGAAAGGACCAAGGTTTAGCTGGCCAGTGTCTGCTAAATCTAGGAGGTTGCACCTGTAGAAAATCCTTAACCGTCTGCATAGATTTGGCTTTGTCCTCCATTTTCTTTAATACCTCTTCAGCTTTGGACCCAAACAGAACATCGTGCTGCAAAGGGGCATCAAAAAGTTTGGCTTTAACCTGATCCGGCAAGCTTTGTTCCTTTAACCAAGCATGTCTTCTAATAACTGCGCCAATTGTTGCAGCCCTACAAGAAGCTTCCAAAGAATCAAAATCACGATGCAGGGTATGTTTACCCACCTGTTCAATAGCATGCAATAAAACCTGTAACTCCTGATTATCCGCACCAATAGAAACAGCTGACATCTTTTGTTTAAATACAGACAAAAGGTATTGCTGATACTTCAGAATATGAAATTGACAGTTCAAAGCCCTAGTAGACAATGTAGCAGAAGTATAAACTTTTTTACCCCATCTCTCCAAAGCCCTGGACTCTCGGTCAGAGGGAAGAGGATTTTTAGCAGAGGCCGCTTTAACACCCTTAGGACCCTGAGAAATTGTTTCCGGATCAGGTGAAAGATTCTTAAAAAGAAACTTGTGAGAAACTAGAACCCTATAATACCTATCCGGTTTGACTGGAGCAGGGGGAAAAGGATCAGGAGAGAGAGAAGTTTCCGAAAAAACATCATCTACAATGTCCAATACCGGGGGAATAGCCAGAGGCCTATGCTGTGGGAGAAGAAGAAAATCTGTAAGCCTTTTCTTGGATTCAGAGAATTTCTGCCCTTCCCAGTGAACATGCACCCTCATATCATGCAAAGTTTCACCAAAAGAATAATCCTCAGGAGGAGAGGCTGAAGGAAAGGAATCGTCAGCATCAGAATCCTCATAAGGAGGAAAAGAATAATCCTGCTCAAGGGAAGAAGCAGAAGAAACAGAAATTTGGTCTGAAGAATCATAATCGGACTGTAATCTAGGCTTCTTGTCAGGAGGGGGATGTGAACCCCTGATCATAGTTAAGAGATCTTCAGCCATCCTAAGCATCTGCCTCTGAGGCCTAGGACCCTGATCAAAAGGTGCCTGTGCTTGCCATTTCACTTTAGCTGGAGCCTTAGACTTTGTATTTGAATGTAACACTGAATCCACATTTACAGGAAGCTGCGAAGGCCTGAGAACTCCCTAAGAACCGGTACCTGCCTACCGGCTCCGGACCCAACTGAGGGAGCAGTATCCAAAGGTCCAGTCCCTGGCAATTCTGAAGACCCCATCAGCTCCACACCGGAGTTGGTACAGGCAATTGGTTCAAAAGAGGCGGACGACAGGGGCTGCAAAGGCACCTCACTAATGACTGATGAACCAGCAACTGGCAATAACTGAGTAACATCTTTTGCTGTGGACCTCAGAGGCCTGTCTGCATCCTTGTGCCTCTTACACACCCCAGAAGCCAGAAAAGAATCCGAAGACATGTTATAATTAAACATTTTTCCAAAATAGTAAAAGGCAAAGTTATATCTACGCCTAATAGTACGCTGATTAAATATAGCACAAAACGCACAATTAGCAATGTCGTGGTCAGGACCCAGGCAAGGGAATACAGTAAGAGTGAAAATCCCTATGAGCTATTTGCTTCCCACAAGAAATACAATTATTAACTTTTTCTGACATCTGACTGGAGCAAGAAAAAGACCTCCCCAACAGGGTACTTATCTTATAAAACGAAAATCCTGGGATTAAATCCAAAAACAAATAAGAACAGGCCGACCAGCATCAGTGAACTGCAAAGGGCACCGCGCGGCAAGAAAAGCTGGGGAAATGGCATCAGCTGAGGTCTTTATACCTTCCGGTGCATTGACATCAGGATAAAAGCGACCTCAGCTGACGCCCAATCCAGACTTTGGGACTCTGGCCGACTGGGGGCTGCTGCTGGCAGGAAGAACCCTACAGTCATGACTGCAACAGTGAACCACGAAGGACATCTGAGCTATCTTCTGAGTCTGAAATCCTGTTCAGATTCAGAATTGTGAATTTCTTCAGGAAAAGAGGAATCTTTTTTTTTCTTTTACCAGAAACTGCTCTACAAGAAAGGTGAACAGACTGAATTAAACCCTGAGCCAGGTCCAGTAAACAACTGCTATCCAAAGAAAATTGAGGAGTAGTAAATACATTCTTTGTTTTCTGTTTCTTTTTGGCAGGAAGAATGGAACCAGCCATGTTACTAATGGCAACAGCAACTTCCTGAGGGATGGGAGCAGCATTCTGATGCAACAGGGAAACCTTGTCTGTTCCCTCTACTAGAACCAACAAGATTGAGTCTCCCTTGTCCACTGAGGGGACTCCAACAGCCGCAGAGGACATGGCTAGTTCCCAGTCCATAGTGGCTGTAGGTGCTACACCAGAGGGATCTGGGGTAAAAGATGAGTGATCTGAGGTATAACAAATGGCCACAGCAGAATCACCCACCTTTAGCTGAGGCAACATTTTAGCCTGCTGTGGTGGCAAAGGCTGTTTGCTTATTGTTTCTTTTTGTGACTGGAAGAAGACCATGGGACCAGTAGTCTGTTCTATGACCAAGTAGAAAATGATGCCTTTTTCCTGAGGAAAACAAGCAGCAATTGCTGGTAAACACTACCAGTCCACAAAAAATATTTTTTTACAGAAAATTTCAGTAGAAAAACTTTAAAACACTATTCCAGACCCACAAAAGTAAATTAAATACAGTTTCTCCACAGAAAAAAATGTTTTCAGTTACTTTATACCACTTTTAAACTGACAGGAAAAAATGAGCTCTGCATATAAAAGGACATTACAGTCCATTAAAACACAACAGTCCTAGTTTTAAAATAACTTTCATGAAGAGGAAAGTAAGAAAACATCAACAAAATAAAGAAAATTGAAGTTTTTTTCCACAAAGTAATCTATGCCCCCAGCAAATGAAAACAAGCCAACTGTCTATCCTCAAAGGATCTTACTCTTTAGTGGCAGTAAAGCTCTGAAGGTCTCTGCACCCAAATTTGACTTTAGTCAGCTCGGCTGTAGCTGCCTGACAGTTTGAGCATGTGGAATGTGCCCTTAAGCGTTGAAAACTGGCTGGTTATTATGTCCTTGGCAGGATATATCCCATATCCCATATAGCTAAGGCTACTGCATCACTGATCTATATTATGAACATTGTGTCCATTTTCTTTTCCACTAATGTTGTTTTCACTTTTATGTGCTGGAATTGTATAAATTATTTACAGACACTTGTGTTTCTAGGAATGCTCAAGTACTCCAGTGTAGCTATGGCCTCATTGCCTTCTACAGCTGGGGCCAGTACTTCAAAAGTCCAAGATGGTCCTACTTAAGAGTTTCATTACTTCTTAGACCCAATGACAATGGTAGTTTTGAAATTAATATGTGACCTAAGTATATTACTTTATTTAAAGTAATCTGAGAGTACAAATTAGTTTGGTCCAACTGTGCAAACAGTACAGTTGGTAATGTATTTTCACTAGTTTGTTGCAGATGCAGTCTAGACCACAAGGGTTGTGAAGTCTGTCTGGAGACATTCAGGATGTAGAAGATCTGAAAACATAACTCTCAACCTCTTTGTGCAAGAATTGTGGACAAAGCCAAAACAAAAATAGGGTGGAGGACAGATTTTAAATATTGTTCTTATAAACTTAGAAAGTTGATAGAGTAACAGGTTTTGCATTAGTATGCATTTTCTGAAGAGTAGGTCTGCCATAAGGGACAGACAGTCTATGAAGCAACAATTCAAATATTCTGGGAAAATCTGGGGAGTTAATAGGCATGTCTAAAACAGTATTAAAGTCTTAGTTGCACATTGCCAGTTTACAGGGTATAGTAGTTAGTATTTTTGCAGGTCTGCAGGATTATTTTCCAGTCATCCATTGCTTGTGTAACATCCCTCTAATTTCTGTATTAACAAGTAAGGTGCCATCCATGTGTGCTATATTTGTTATTGAGGGTGATGTTTGGGCAGGCCTACTTTTCAAATAGTAGTAGTTTTAGTTGTGTATCAGCTGATACATATTTGTGTAGGGAGAGCTACAAGACAATATTTACCTAGTGGGAGGTATCCTTATCTTGGTATATCTACCTCGCTATACCAAATATAAACTGTAGGCCATGTCATCACAGCATAGCAGATGAAATTCGTGGAACATCTGTTATTCTGCTTAAGGAGCAAGTGTGATTTCCTCTGGCAAACAAGTATTTGTTTGAGGTACACAGGGGAGAGTTCTCCTGAACAAAGACATTATTGTAAATTTCGGCAGGTGGGAGAGAGTGCTTCTAAATTGTATTCAAGCATGTGCTTACATGGGAATGGGAGTGTAATCTTGATCAACAAGCAGACTGTCTGGGAGGGAGGACCCTAGAGAGTAAACCGTATATCTATGAATACAGGAGTTGGGAGGGAATAGGCAATGGACAATAGACCACACTGTGCCACCAGGGGCAATGTATAATTTAATCATTGCATTAGTAAGCATGTTAGCAATCATTACTATGTTGAAAATGTGGCCATTACATCAGACCACCTCTGTGTGACATCCAGTCTCTGTGACAATGTTTTTTTTTTTTTGTTTGTTTGGGGTTTTTTGGGGTTTTTTTGTGGCAATGAACTGCATTTCTGCACACCTGGAATCTGTTCGTTAATAACCGTGATGTCTAGCTTTTCATAATGATGTCCGTTAAGTAATTACATTTTTTATATAATTTTATGACACTTGGATGCAGCTAACTGGGCATCTATCTTAAAGTTATGCCAAAATTTGTTTTCCCTAAGCAACCTGGTTAGCTAATCTGCTGTCTCAGTTTAAAAATATAATGCATTTAGGTATGAGGTCCAACAGGGTCTACTTCCTTTGAAATAAACAGGTCAGTTCCATGTTTTGTTTCCTAGTACTCAACCATTTGGACATCCAGCCTACTGTCTGTCCCAATCTGCGCTAAAAAATAGTCACCTGTGTCTATTACCTTTACACATCCATCAAAGGTTAAGTAGGTAATTATCCCAGTCAAGCAGTATCTTCTATGACCTACTTCTCAAACGTCTAGACTTTTACCTCATGTTTTGGGTCTGTTCCTCATAAAATATTTGGTTTTCCAACAAATCATTGGGGATGGATGTCACTAAATAATGACAGGTATTTGAGTTTCAGACTTTATATCCATCAGAAAATACATGTTAATTATAAAACCTGTTATTCTAACAACTTTCTCTGATCTTGAACCTTTGTTCCGTATTATTTTTGACTTGTCCCAATTTCTTGTGCTAAGAGGTTGAAAAATATGTTTTTTGAAAAGTATTGTGCTCATATTTTACTGAAGTTCAAAAGCAGACCTGCATGAGATTTTCCATATTTATTTCTGTCTCCATTAACCATGCCCCTGTCAGCTGTCCTGTCTCCTCTGACTTTTCTGCTTCAATTCTTTAAAATGGACATCACTCTGTCTAATGGTACCAGATGGATGTTACTGTATGTTGATGTATTGTTTATTCATCAGCACAGGAGAAAGCCTTATTCCTTTTACAGTTTTAGCAAAACCATGAGGTGCAGAGGAGGAGGACATGTATTTTTATATTCATTTGTTTGTAGGATCATAGGATGATACTAGGTTAATGGCCCTAGAGGCTTTTTATGCCTAGTCATTCATACCCCAGTTTTCCCATTTGTCTATGCCCATGGACCAGATAAGCCCACTGAACGTTGATTAAGTAATGTGCACGGTGTCTTGCAGTAGGCGAAGGGAAGTAGAAGGAATCAAACGTGCCTGCAGTACCATAGCATTTTCTGCTGTCATTTACCCATCTCCCTTGCCAAAGGCAATAAAGTATACTGATACGTGGTAAATA
This sequence comes from Protopterus annectens, assembly GCF_019279795.1. Taxonomy (NCBI): domain Eukaryota; kingdom Metazoa; phylum Chordata; order Ceratodontiformes; family Protopteridae; genus Protopterus; species Protopterus annectens. Next base: position 409,088,937 of record NC_056729.1, on the reverse strand, counting down.
CACACGCAAAAATTAGGAAAGCCACACAGGAGTACCGCCGGAGTACAACTGCAGAAATGAGTGTACCAACTCTGAGCATACCAAACTTTAATGCATCTGCTTTTCGTCAAAAGACTTCATCAGAAAATACAATGTATTCATCTGTTCGCTGTTTAAACACAAACTAACTAATCACAAACCATTGTTAATAATTAGAACAATAAAACATTTAAAATCCATACTTCAGTCTTGTCTTTAAACAACACCTAAAATACATAAAAAATACACAAAACATATAAATATGATTATGAAACTGTTATTTATTTGCACTATTCCCTTCTAACCTTCTATCCTTTAAGAAGCATTTTATATTAATTACCTCATTGAGTCCAGGATATTCATCTGCTTTTAGGGCTAACTGCCAAATGGTTTCTGTTTTTTCTATGCAATTTTTAAAATCCCCATTCCTCCTGTCTTCATGTGTTTGCTGCAATACAAAAAACAAACATTTTAAAATGTGTGCAAGCAGTACTGTTTATAAAGTGCATTATTATTATCTTTGCATCTAATGACATACTGATGTCCTTTAATTCTTTTATTAAATGCTTTAGAGGTCATTCCTGCACAGAGTGCCTCATACCCTGTGCAATGACTAATATCGACAACACCCTTCATAGTCCAAATGTATCTTCCTGTTGCAGTGAATGTCTTATTCAAGTCAGGTAAAATAGTAAATGCACCCTCATGTATGAATCTACAGGCACTACATAGCCCACATTTTTAGGTACCAACTGCTTTAACTGTAGCTGCAGGTGTCACCAATGTATTGTCATGCTGTGATGAATTTTTTAAACTATAACTCTCTTTATACACAAAGGAAGGCTTTTCACCTATTGCCTTTAAAACATCTGAATTACCCCTCAAAATTCACCAGTTGTTAGAAATAATATTGTGACTGTCTACTGACATATCCAAATTATACACTATTTATTTATTTAATATTTGTTTGCTGGGAAAGTCCAACTTGGAACAAAGCCAATTTTCAGTGGCGGCCCGGGGAGAAACACTCTAGAAGTATGATATTGTAACGTGGAAGGAAACTGGAGCACCCGGAGGAAACCCACACAAATGCAGGGAGGACCTGCAGACTCCGCACAGAAGGCACCACAGCCGAGAATCAATCCAGTATTGTCCACTTTTTCTAAAGGTCTGTGCAAAATAGGAACAAATTGGGTATATCTTTTAAATATAATTTCATTAACACTTGCTGTTAGCCAGGATTTCTTACAATCTCTAGCCAAGAAAAGAAGTAATAAAATTAATCTCTTCATAAATACATGAATCTCTAGTAGTTAATCTGGAAGCCCTGATATATTGACCTCTCGGTATATTTTTCTTAATAAACTCCAGATGATTGCTTTTAAAGTACAAATAATGATTTGAAAATGTGTCCTTTCAATAGATGCTACTCTCAGAAGACTTATTTGTAATGTCCCATTCTAGTAAAATATCCAGGAAATGTGTCTTTGTACCTGCACTAACTAAAGTAAACCTTAAAAAGTCAGTACCTTTATTTAATTCTTCTACAAATAATTCACAAGCTTTAAAACTATCTATCATAATCAAAAACAAATTGTCCGCAAACCTTCTAAAATGTGATTTTATCAAAAAAGGCCTTACTTGGTAACAGCTTGCTCTCCCACCAGCTCAGTAGAATATTAACAAAGGCTAGAGCTGCTGCTGACCCCATTGCTATGCCCTTACTCTGTTGATAATACTTTTGATTAACTACAAAATAATTATGTTCCAGAAATACTTCCAAATGAGAACAAACTAAGTTAACGTTATAAGTCTTATGGTTAAATAAGATCTAACATATTCTAGCCCTTCATTCCATGGAATGCTGGTAAACTGGGACATAATATCTACAGTAAACATAATGATATGATTACTCTCACACACTGACAATTCTCATTAAAGCTTCTAATGTGATCGAGGAAGTCCCATGAGTCTTGTATGAAGGAAGATAAACTACTTACTAATGGATTTTTTGTTCTGAGTGTACATCTGTGGTGCATTTCATTGTTTTGTTCACTTACTCCCCTTCTGTGGTTCCCTTTAAGATCATGATGCAGGTACAAGCCAATTCCTATACTTTTTTCTTACCCCAGACTGAGCAAGTGAACTTCCATGACCAGTATGCAGAAAGACAGCACATTTAATTCCAGCTGAAAATAAAAACTACATTGAAGTCAGAATTGGTAAAGTAAAGTAATATAATGGTTGCAGTAATTACACTCACGACCACAGGAGAGGCCAACAAGGAATTTGCCATCATAAAGTGTTTAAAAGTTTGATTTTTGACAAGACTCATCATGATTCTTTAAATGTGTAAGTAGAAGAGGTAGGTAAGCACCCCTCTTCTGGCTACAGATGTCTGAGAAACTTCATGTGATAGTCCAGATGAACTTGTTTTCCTTTGATAAAGTCTTCCAGATTGTGCAGGAATAATCCTAGAGAAGAAAATGTTTAAATACTCAGTGGAATGGAGTGCATGTGTCTGAGACAGCAAATGTCAGGGTTTCTCCTGCAAGAATTCACTCGCATCTCCAGCAGATTTTGAAAACTGGTTTCTTTACTATGTCACCTTTTGTATGTGAATCGCTGGTCCTTTTTAGTCATTGTGTCTTCCTTTTGCTTTGAGAGGTAGTGTTGTATTTGTTAAACCTGCTTCTAAGACTTCCCATCTAAATGGTTATATTCACAGATGTCCTTCCTGTTCAGCCACTTAAACTGCTCATGTCTATAGAGTTCCCTTTATCTGTAATGAGATTAGAGAAGGAAGTTGCATTCTGTATGCTCCATTAAAAGTGCATAGGGCTGACAGATAGCAAAGCCTGAAGTGCTAGGATGACGTTATCTTTTGAATTCCTCCTCTCATTACAGCTACCTAAACTTGCTTTATATCCTACTAACAGTTACTGTATTGTCACCCACACTAGCATGGCTTTGCACATGTCTGAGTGGTACTTCATACTATGTCACCTCCCCAGCTGACCTTCCTGACCTCCACTTTTAGGTCTGGACAGCATCAAGCCATGTCAGGGACCCTCATTTTTCTTGATTTTCAGACTTGCGTAAAATTTATTTTTCTACAGTTTTATCCTAACTCATAAATTCCACCATCACTGTAACTAACAAGATGCGAAACATCACAAAACTTATTGCTAATGGAGCAGTACAGATATGGGAATCAGTAAAACAGCTGAAATATGCTAAAACACATTAAACTGAAAAGCCAAAGCAGATATTTACTTTATTTCACAGTTTAATAGAAAGTCTTACATCTCAGCTGCTTAATCTCCCTACTAAATACAGTGCATTCGGTAGCTTAATTATATTTGACAATGACCTTTGTAGTGAATCACCAAGTGTACCACAGAACTAGTGATGCATAACAGGGGAGCTACATCCACAGAAAACACTATCAATGCAATGCAGGTACTGCACTTTCTTGCTTCTGTGGATACAAAAGATTTAATATCATTGCATTCCTATTTTTTTTTTACTTTTTCATTAAGACGTTACATCTTGTGACCTTCAGTGCATTTATTTGTCCTTCATCTTTGTATAACATGCCTGTAAGGTTTTCTTTAAGATCTTATTTTTTCTTTTGTTCACTAATCAAATGAAATTCAAATCTTTTCTTAGTCATGCATTTTAGAGGAGCTTCAAAAGCTTCAGCCTCAGTACAAGTCGTCGTTCATTGTTCAGACTATGTTTTTTCCATTTATGTTATTTCTTCACAGCATATGCAGTTCTTAAGCACCCATTTTATTGCTGTTATCTTCGACCGCCATTAATTATCATATTCTCTTGGCCACATTTCTAGATCAGTTTTCTTTTATGTTTTAAATTTAAGAATGCTGCAATAATTTCTTTCAAGAGGCGGCATTGTCTGACAGAGTATTTTATAATTTCCCACACTGCTGTGGACCAGAGTAAGAAGAACTTGATCTCTGGTTGTTCTGTTTGCCAGCAGCAAAAGCTAATTATGTTATACTCTGCAAAGTATTTGCCTGCACTAGTACTTGCATTCCTAGTTTGCATGTAATACTGATCGCATTTTCTGTAAGTGTAGACATCTATAGGTAATAAATATAAACAGTTATGATTTCATAAGGTTGTTGCTCTCAATATGTAGGTCCTCTTAAATGAGTGCTTCAGTATATTCATGTACTTGTATGTGTAGGTGGTCTTTCTTTGGTTTGCTTTGGCAGCCAAACACAAATACTTTGAAGTAAGTTACCAAACGAGTAAATGGAGTGGAGTCAGCCTGATGGCTCTGAAGTATGGTATCTGTGTTCAAGACCAGTGACTTTGGTTCTTGAATTAATTAGTTTAATAAACTAGATCCTTACTTGCTCACTACCATAGATTCCTATATGAATTTTGTTTTTTGACCAGATTTATAACTGAAGTACATCTCCGAACCATCTATCATCATCAGGTATGTGTAAAACACAAGATGTGGTTGCAATACAGTTGTGAAGCCTGCAGTTGCATAACTACAGAAGTGAGAGTGACATCTTGGGTTCATATAATTGGGGGGGGGGGGGTTAAAGGAATTGAACACTGGTCACTGTGGTAAAGCTAATCTTACAGCTTCCTATCTTAACTCACTAATGAATGTTATGAACTCTGAGTTTGTATAATTATTATTAATACTGCAGTCTCTATGTGCCCCTATTCACATACTGTAGAACCTCCATAGTTGACCACCTCCTTAAGTTGACCTAATTTTTCATTGACCGGACATGCACCATATGTACTCAATGAAAGACCAACTTCTCTATATTGACCACCTCTCTAAGTTGTATCTTCACCACTTGGACTATGACACACAGTATTAATTTACCCTCCATAACTTCACCAGTTGAGTCCACTCTACATCAAGGGGTAGAAGGTGTGGGTGTTGCCCCTTAGTTGTATACATTTTTCTTTAGTAGAAGTTCTTTTTTCAGGTTTTATTATTACCACGTGTTGGATTAGGCCTAAAGAACTATTGTTTATCACATGTTGCCGAAGATTTTTTCAACATGAAAGACTAGTCTGAATTGCAGGTGCAGCCTACAATTACTGAAAAATTTTTCAGTTAATCGAGACATGGTGGCCCAAAGGAAAGAATTCAAAGAGTGGACATTGAAGGAAAAGGTTGATCTTCTACATTTTCTGGAAAGCAGCAGCCAAACAAAGACAGCGGAACATTTTGGTGTTAGCAAGACCACAGTTAGCAACATCCAAAAGTGTGAACATGAGTACTTGGAGAGATATGGTAAGGAAAGCAGAGACTTACAGCAGAAAAGGAAATAAACTTCCCTCGATGAAGTAAATAGACACATTAAGCTAGTTCAAACAAATGAGGGCAGTTAAGCCCGAATCTCCGTACTGATGTTCCAAGAGGTTGTTAAAATATTCGCGCAGGAATTCAGGGTGGCAGATTTCCAAGCATCAAGTGGTTGGCTCGAGAAATTTAAACTGCGGCATGTGATCTCCCAGAAAGTCTTGTGTGGTGAATCCAATGAAGTTCCAGTAGAAGTTGTGGAAGAGTGCAGAACTCTTTTTCAAAGTGATGCATGACAGGAGCCTCGTCATGAAGGGTGACAAATGTAAGAGCAGAAAACTTTCCAAAGAAAGTTTCACATTTCTACATTGCGCTAGCTCAACCAGAGAAAAACTAAAGCCCTTAGTGATTGGCAAATTGGCAAAGCAATAAGCATTTAAGATCCTGAAGCCTGAACACCTCCCTGTCACTTAAAGATTAAACAAATGCACATGGAAGACTGGTGCCCTATTTGAGGAGTGGGTAAGGGGGTATCGACTGAGAAATGAAGAAATGGTCTATTCTACTGACAGAAGACAACTGTCCTGGCCAGCCGCAAGTGAATCATCTCACAAACATGACAATTAAATTTCTGCCTCCAAACATGACCTTAAAAATCCAACCTCTTGACCAAGGCATCATCAAAACATTTAAAATGCACTACCAAGCCCGGCTCCTGCAGTGGGTCATTACTAAAACACAAACCTGTGTTCCGCCTGTGGAAGCAACTTCATCAGCTGCATCAGTTAATGCCCTGGATGCATTCCTCTGGATCAGTTCTGCTTGTAATAACATTCAGCCAGAAACAATACAGAAGTGTTTCAAGAAGGTTACATTTTTCACAACCCAAGAGCACAATGTTTTGGCCCCATCTGACAGTCCATCTCCCATGGCAGAATTTGAAGGAGTAGAATTTGAAGGTTTTGTTGCAATGGATGATGAAGGTAGCAAATTGTAATGAACCTGACCCAGGGAAGCATTTTTCCAAGCGATATTGACCAAAGTGCAGACCAGCGTAAAAGTCCACGAACCAGCTGATGAAGTGGAATAAGCAAGTGAGGATGACACAGAAACTGCAGAGACTCCAAAAGAAGAGGATGTCAGGCATCTGATAATGCAGTTGAAGTTATTTGCTGTGGAAAAATGTCCAGGTATGCTGAGTGGCATAGCCAGCATTGAGAGTGCTTTCTCCACTTACCTTTGTAATAAGAATAAGAAACACACCAAGACTGACTCTTTTTTTCTCAAAGAATGATAAAACCATGAGAAAACAGTAAATGTATTGATTTTGTATGACACTGTATTTATGATTTTACTGTGTTTTGATTATGCATGATTTTATATAATGTCCTCTAATGAAAGCTGTACAAGAAAGTAAAGTACATGTATGTGTCAGTACAGTAGGCCTAGCTCCTTATGTTGGCCACCTCTATATGTTGACCAGTTTGTTACAATCCCTTGGGTGGTCAACTTACAGAGGTTCTACTGTAATTCCTGTACCTAGACAGATAAGTATTGATGCAGAAGCATAGTTGTCTGTGTGTCATATATAAGTGCAGCCATGGATATGGTCTCTCAGAAGTTTTAGGGATGCTGCATCTGTGTTGCATGTAAACTGGTGCCTTCCCACGTCTATCTTTTATCAGTTGTATACGACTTGTCTTTCTGCCGACTGGAGTTGTTTGGGATGTTTAAAACTGTCAACTGTATAATTAGACAAGCTAAACATTGTACTTATATTCCACTACTGATATTGCCGATATCTGATATTGAAATAGCTGCTGCTCTCCAGAGATATTACCCTGCATTTAAATGAGACATTGATCTCAGATGCATGACTAAGCTGGTGACAGTTCGGACATAGGTTCATAATTACAAATTTAAATTGCTTTTCCTGGTGAGAATAAAGGTGGTAGCAAGTTGAGGCAAGTGAGATAGATTTTTGTGTCACCAGCAACAATTTTCACCAATCTTTTGTGACTTCTAGAGGTTTCTAGGAAAGCTAAGAGATATAATCCCCCAACATGTCCTGGGTCTGCCTCTGGGTCTCATCCCACTGGCTGTGCTTGGTCCACCTTCCATGGGAGGCAACAAGGGTTCATCCTCAAAAAATGCGTATATCGCCCAAGCAGGCTCCTGCCAACAAAGGTGCAGAAGCTATACACTAAAGTCCTCCTGGATTTTGGAGTTGCTCACTCTGTCATAGTGACCGAAACCAGCTGACAATGTTAAGGAAACTCATTTCTGCTGCCTGTATCCTTGTTATTAGCTATTCGGTCAGTACCAACAACTCATAATGGTATTTGAGGATGGGGCAAAGAATGACCAGTAAATTGCCTTGATATCATCTTTGTCAGCTCTTGTTGTCTGACAACAGTCCTGTCTGGTGCTCGCAGTGCTGTCAGTGTTGTACTTTTCTGCTTGTCAGTATTCTAATCCCCACTACCCCCATTCATGAGCAAGCCCCACAATACCTCAACTCCTGAAAATGAAACATTTGTTTCATCCTTGCCTAGTGAGAGCAGTCCAACCCCCTTTTGGAAGAGAAACATCATGGCCTCTAGTTTGAGGTGGTGATTTCCATTCCATCCACTTCACACTTGGCAGAGACTTGGAGATCACATTCAATTGAGACTTAGAGGAGAGCATCATATGCAGCAAACAAAGATGGAGGCCTTATATCCCCAGACTAAATAATTTGTGGACCTTGACTGACCCTTAATATGCTGTCTACAATAACTGCAAACAAAAGAGGAGACAAGACACAACCATGATGGAATCCTACTCACGCATTTAACCCATTTAGTTTAACACCAAGAATGCAGACGTAATTTCACTCATCAATTACAGGGACTGAATGTCATGCATTAGCAGTCCTGGAACCCCATACCACTGTAACACTCCTTAAAAGACTTTCCTGGTACTTGGTGATAGACCTTTTCCAGTTCCACAGAACATGTATAGATAGTATGGCCTCCTTTGACTTCATACAAAATTTGTGTAGGATGTTATTCTGTGGTCAGATTGGAACCAACATTGATCCTCCTGAATCAGAAGTTAACCTGTTAAAGTCTCCTATAACAGCACCCTAGCAGATACTTTCCTGTGCTGGTTGAGGAAGATGTCTTCATTAATATTTAGAAAACACCTTTGAGTTCCCTTTGTTTGAAAATGGCAACTACTTCAGTTTGCCAATCCAGAGGTACGATTGCAGCATTCCAGGCAATACTTAAAAGGCATCTTAATAGTGACACCCCAACAGCGTCTATCACTTTCAACACTTCTAAGTGGAACTCATCCTTTCACACAGCCTTAATAGAGTGGAACATTTTAATTACTGCATAAACCCTGCCAAAATGGATCCAACAATACTGTTTTGATTATAGCAGTGCTTTCTCAGGAGACAGCATGGCCAACAGTTTGAGTTCTTCCTCAGGTATTCTTCCTGCCTCTCAGTAGTGTTCACAGTTAAGGTCATTGTTTTTTCACCCTTGCTGCAAACACCATGGACAGTATCCGGCCTATCCTTCCTCATTTTCTAGATGATTTGCCAAAACATCTCCAAGGCCATCCAGAAGACATATTCTATGGCCTTGCAAAACTTTTCCCTCATCCAGACCTTCACTTCCATGACTACCACAGCTGCTGCTTCCCTAGCTTGTCAGTTCTCATTGATTCATATGTAATTGCTAGGCATGCAGTCCAGGAGACCATTAAAGAACCTAGTCTAGATCCCCAATTGCCCAAAAGTACCATCTGGGTAAACAACCTGCTCAGGATCACACAGCAGGCAAATAAAGGCAGAAAATTTCAAACCTGTTACCCTTGGCATAGAAAGCAGTAGCTTTAGTCCTCTGGGATAACTACTGGATTTGTCAGTTATACCTGAGATGTCCTTGTTAGTACTGCATAAAAGACCTCTTTTTAACGTGAGCGCTTCCCTCACCACCGGTGTCCATTAACAGGTAGATTGTTGCCATGAGAAGTGCCAACACTCATGAGAACACAAAATAGTCCAGCACCAAGGAGAAGGTGAGAATAAATTATTCTTTATTGTGGCAACCCAATAAAAAGCAAACCGGTTTCGGCAGTGGTAAAGCCATCTTCAGTGCTATAACATACAACAAATGACATTTCATTTAAATAATAAAACACATGAGAGTCATCATCCTATTGGTTCATACCAACTTAGCTCAGCTCATTGAGGCAAGGCTTAAACAAAGCACCCAGCCTTACAATCCAACTGGGTTCTTTTTCATTTAGGAAAGTGTGCCATCCTGTTTTACACATTTTGTTACCCTGGACTGCATCTATAATAGTAAATTGGAATTTAGCAGTGGAATGGGTCATAGTATGCTTATAGAGAGAATTTGACATTCTTTTATTTCTAATATCACTGAGATGTTCACTAATTCGAAATCTCAGTGGCCAAGATGTTTGTCCAACATAGAAAGTGGAACAAAAACAAGTGGCCACATATATAACCCAATCACTGCTGCAATTCCCAAAAGAGCAAATTTGGTATATCTTTGAGGTGTTCCTACTAGTAAATTCTTTAGTTTTCAAAATATGTGCACAAGCACTACAATAACCACAAGGAATGCATCTCCAAATAAAGTGAGCTGTTGAGTATTTGATGAAAATGAATGTTTATAATGAGTCAAGTAAGAGTTTATTGTATGACCCCTGCAGTAAGAGAATAAGTAGGGTACTTCATGCAACGAGTTACCACCCTAGCCACATCATCCACAACATACCCAAGTCCCAAGGAACAAGACTCTCATTATGTGTTTTATAGGTTCATAGGTAAGTACTAGGCTATCTGCCCAAGGGCATTTATAAGCCTAGCCAGAGTGTGTTGGCTTTCGCCACCCCCTTAGATTAGTTCCCTGTGACTTTGACCAGCAGAGCCATTAGTTCCCTGCGCCTCTGTCCAGCAGAGCCACTGCAGTGATCTCCGGGGTAAATTTTCTGTTTCCCATCCACTAGTCAAGGTTTCTCTTGAAGAGTGCTAGTGAGGGACTCTGCCTGATGTGTATTGGAATTTTGTTCCAAAGCGTGGGGAGTTTCTGGGTCAGGAATCTATCCCTTCAGCATGTCCTATTTATCGTGGTAAGTTTATATCCCTAGAGCGTGTGGCTCTCAGGGATTGGGTTGTTTTTATGTGGAGCATGTCCATCAATTCTGGGTTGGACATGGCCTTGTATGTCAGGCAGAGATCACCTCTGAGTAAGCGGTATGCAACCGAGTACAGCTGGAGTTTCTTTAGTGGGGCAGCATAGGTCAAATGTTTGAGACCAGTAATCCTCTTGGTGAGGTACTTCTATGGTCTTTCCAGCTGTTGAAGTTGTCTTGTAAGGTACATCCCAAATGGGGCATTGTATTCTGTAATGGGTCTAATAAGTGATGAGTAGAGAGGCACAATAACCTCCTTCGATCTGGATGCGAACCCTTTTGAGATTATGTGGGCCACATAGAAGGATTTTCTAACCACCTTGGCAATATGATTATCAAAGGAGAGATTACTATCTACTTGGGTCTCCAGATCCCTTATTACTTTTTCTGTATTTAGGGGACTACCACCTGTGTAGTAGTTCAAGGGTACTTTGTTTTTACCAAAGGGGGTGACTATGCACTTTTTGGCATTCAGCTTGAGGCCATGATTTTGACACCAGGTATCCATCTCAGTGAGACCCTTCTGAAGGGTGTCTGTATCAGCCGGAGAATCAATTATGGCCCCTAGTTTGCAGTCATCTGCGAACTTGGTCAGCCAAAGTCCTCCTGTGCTTGTCTGTACCTCTGAGAAGTATATATCGAACAGGAGGGGATGCCACTTGTAACCAGTTTAGAGTCGGACCTAGAGTCTGCAACTCTCACCATGTGGGTTCTGTCTGTGAGCCAATTTGCAACCCATCTTGTGATGTAGGGGTTAATGCTCAGATTGGTGAGCTTGTCTATAATACCAGAATGGGGAATGGTGTTGAAAGCCTTTGCGAGGTCTAGGTAGGCTGTGTGGACCTCATTACCTCGTCTAATGCCTTGGTAACTGTCTCAAAGTAGTCCACCAGGTTTAGGAGGCATGATCTGCCCTTGACAAAGCCAAACTGGGTGGGGTTCAAAGTTTGGAGGTTCCTACTGTCTCTGTTGATGAGTTCCATGATGATGCGTTCCATAGCCTTGCAGACCAGGCTAGTCAGGCTTATAGGGTGATAGTTCTCGGGGTCCATTGTGGCGCCACCTTTGTGGAGTGGGATAACTGTTGCTGCATGCCACTCTGTGGGTACGTAGCCTGTAGAGAGGCTGATTTTAAGTAGTGTGTTTAGGTGGGGGGTTAGTTCATTTTGGAGCTCTTGTAGGACGCAGCCTGGGACACCGTTCAGTCCCAATGAAGCTGTGTTTTTGGCTTTGGATAGGGCTGTTGTAACCTGTGTGTAGGTGATTGCCGGAGCCTTACATTCTTCTGGTATGGTTATGGGCCCTTTAGGGGGTGAGAGGGGTATAAAGTTTGCACTAAACCTGTCTGGCAAAATGTTGGCAATATCAGTCGGTTCAGTGTATTTTATGTCATTCTGCACCAACTCGGAGCAGATCTGAGAGCTTCCACTTAGGTTCTTGACATAGCTAAAGAATGCTTTGTGGTTATCTTTGAAGTCCTTGGCAATTTTTCTTTCGAAGCTAGCATTGGATGATTTAATGAGGGATCATAGTTTCTTGCTGATACTGATTAGGGATGTCTTTCCTTCTAGGGATTTTGCTCTTATCTGTATTAGTTTCCTCCTTCTATTGTAGAGCCTGTTTATGGCATGGGGTCCACCAGACTGGTTTACTTTTCTTGGAGGAGTGAGTCTTGGTTTTACTTGGGATAGCATGATCCATGCATTGATGGTCGTAGAGTGCCTTTGTATAGGTTTCAGCAGTGTGGACAGCATTGTCCATTGGTGTGGGGACTGTGAACCTTTCCACCTCGGTCTTAAGTAACTTGAAGTTTGCTTTCAAATAGTTTTTCATGGTGGTTTCCTTGATTGGGGTTGGAGGCATAATGTGGATATCCAGAATGATTAGTCTATGGTCTGATCTAACCAGCGAGGGGTTGACATCAGGTGTGGAACACCGGTCGCCCATGTTGGTGATGACCAGGTCCAATATGTTGTTCCCTCTGGTGGGGGTGTTGACCAGTTGATCCAAGGTGTTCGAGTTTATAAATTCTAGGAAGCATTGGGCAAGGGAGTTAGTACTTGAGTAGTTCTACCAGTTAATGTTTGGGTAGCTGAAATCACCCAGTATTAGGGTGTTTGGTAGGACCTTCATATTTCCCAGTGTCTCCAGAAATGCGGAATGGGGGATCCTGGATCAAGGTGGGTGATCTGTAGCAAGCTACAATTTGGGATTGCAGTTTTGCCCTTTGTTAGTTGCACTTGGATGATCTTTGATGCATCGTGCTGCGCCACTAACCTGGAGGTGTGAGTATCCTTGATGAAAATGGATGCACCCCCTTCTTTTGTATTTCGGTTTGGGTTCTGTGGCCGAAAGGTATGGTATGAATTATTCCCTGGTAGTGCTGAGGTGCTCTCTGGAGCCCTAAACCAGGTTACTGTTACTGCACAGATATCAATGTTCTCCATACTGAGGAGTGCCTCAAGTGCGTGCATTTTGAGGTTTGGACTTCTGGCATTGAGTAGCATTACCCTCAGTTTTTGGTTTCTTGTGCTATTTATGGTGGTGAGTTTGTCTTTTGAGCCTTGCCTAAAAAAGGCACTATGGGGGTGGCAAGAGCCTTTGCCAGTATTTGAAAGCCTAAGGGTGATATGTGCAAGCCATCTCTTGTGAAGCAACGTGGCTTGTCGAGCATGTCATCCCAGGCAGACAGATACTGGATCCCCTTTGAATGACACCAAAAACTTAGCCAATTGTTGAAATTGAGCATTTTTTTCTTTATACTGTGGCATCATTCATGGTGAGGGCAGGATGCTACTCAGGGTCAGGGTCATACCTGCCTGGGCTACATGATCAGAGAGCTCTTGCATGCTCTTTTCATGTAGTCCAGGGAGGTATGTCTCAGAGTCATATTTGTACTTGTTCCGGAGTGACCTGACAGGCAGCTAACTGTAACCTTCTCCTTGTCCAGTCTAGTTAGTGGGACATCAGTGTGCCTGACTATAGAGTTGCCTATTACTAGTGTGTTGGGTATGTTATTTTGCCTTAAGGGCTGTGATTGCATGAGACACTGATTAAGTGAAGTATGTGTTTCATGGTTGGTGATGGGTTGTGGAGGTTGCTTGGGTGTCTTCTTTGGAGGTCTCTGTTGCTTTTGCAGATTTTTATTTAGAGCCTCCGAGTATGTTTTCATGTGTTTGTGTGTTATTTGCCTGTGTTGGTTTGTTAGGTCTTTGTGAGACTGGTGGTGTGTTGCAAGTATTTCCCTTCTCCTCTTGACTGTCAGTTCCAGTCTTGGGTTGAGAGTGCTTTGCCTCCAGTCTGGCTGTATAATTGCACCTCTCGCATATATTAGTGTTTGGTGGTAGGAGGAGAGGGTTGTCTGTGTACATGAGGTAGTTGTAACATTGCCTCAAAATGCCCAGATTCACCAGTTGGACTGGAGAGTACACCAGAAACTGCCCTTTGGACATGCCTGAATAGGTAGAGTGATCTGTTTTCCTGAATGACTGGTGGGGACGATTAGAGAGCCTTGTCCTTCTTGACAGTACAAGGGGGCTAGTGCTAGGGGTAGTTAGTGCCTGTTATGAATTTTAAGCAAGTGCTGGGCTGTAAAATGAATGCTTTGAGTGCTAGAGTTGAGTGCTGGGCTGTAAAATGAAATGGTTTGAGTGCTAGCTGTTTGAGTGCTAGAGTTGAAGGTTTGTCTAGTTCCAAGGGAAAAACTGAAGAGTAGACTTTGTGGAGCCAGGAATAGTTTAACCCTAGCTAACCGGTGCTGCCCAGCGAGCTAAACCGCACAAATGCGATTTTTATATCAGAAAGATTAAAGAAATAGAAATTAGCCCAAAATGGCAAATAAAACTACAGTTTCTGGGCAGAAACCACTCCTCTAAGGACAAGTAGGCTGTTCAGAGCTCCCCACTCTCACTGGTGAACAAAGAAACTTCCTTTTTGCCCAAGTAAAGTATGGCCAACACAGAAGCTCAAAGACAGTCCAGGTATCAGCAGGTATCTGAAACTGGAATTTTCTACCTTAGTAAGGCGGGAAAATAGCAAGATTTTTTTTTCCAGTACATACAGTAGAAACAGGTAACAAACAACTTTTACAGTGCAGTAATGGCTGTTGCACATGAGTGGGAAGCCAGAGACAATTAAAAAATACAATTTACAGCAAAAATGATTTGTTTAAAGTGCAAGCACAAGTAAATGCAATTTTCAGTATAAAATTAGTGTTTTGAGAAGCAATAAACGCCAGAAAACTAGTGTTTAGGCGAAATAGTAAACAAGAAAATCAAAAAATGGTACTTAAACCCTCCAAAGTCTCTCTTTTTGCCGTTCTGGCATTGTAGGTCAGTGCAGGACACCTGGGCAGGATCTGCTGAGCTTATACAGATGCAAAAACTGCGGAAATGTGGTTTTTGTATCAGAAAGATTAAAGAGAGAGAAATTAGCCCAAAATGGCCAATAAAACAACAGTTTCTGGGCAGAAACCACTCCTTTAAGGACAAGTAGGCTGTTCAGAGCTTCCCACTCTCACTGGTGAACAATACTTCCTTTTTGCCCAAGTAAGGTATGGCCAACACAGAAGCTCAAACACAGTCCAGGTGTCAGCAAGTATCTGAAACTGGACTTTTCTAGCTTAGTAAGGTGGGAAAATAGCAAGATTTTTATTGTTTTTTTGTTTTTCTCAGTAAATGCAGTAGAAACAGGTAACAAACAACTTTTACAGTGCAGTAATGGCAGTAATTTTTTTATTTAAATGAAATGTCATTTGTTGTGTGTTGTAGCACGGAAGAAGGCTTCATCACTGCCGAAACCGATTTGCTTTTTATTGGGTTGTCACAATAAAGAATCATTTATTCTCACTTTCTCCTTGGTGCTGGACTATTTTGTGTTCTCCTGGATATTTTGGTTCAGTCCGTGCATCTCGTCTTACTTGCATGGTTGAGTAGGTTTTAGAGTTTTGAACTCATCCCACATAGAATCCGTCAGCTAGGCATTCCTAGGCTGCCCTTGCTACACATTTGGGATTCCTGGGTTTGTTATGCTGTTACTCCAACTATATGACCTTATTCATAATCAAATTTGGCATTAAAATTTGCCAGACTAGCTAACCATGATGGTACCAGGTAGCTTTATGTATGCCGAATTTGTCATAGCCAGTTCACTCAGCTCATTTACAGTGATATGACATACACCAGAGTTTGACAACTTATGAGTTAGCTATAGCAGTCAGGGAGTGTATGGGGGGTACAGCCCATTGCATGGAGAGGGGAGGCTTGAATAAGACATGCTTTAATTACACACTTGGCTTGCAGGGCTCCACAGAACAGCCTTCAGTTAAGTGGGTGGTAATGAAATCAACCATAGTCTGCTTTAATGGACCTACTACCCTGTTAAAGTACCACTCTTTATCACCAATTAAAGCTGTAGTTTCCTCTGTTGCAGCCTTACTGTTTCCTTCCGTGACTCGTCAAACCCTGCTTAACCATCCCTCTCCTGCTTACAGACACATCTGTCCATTCTTTACTTTCCTGTTTTTCTACCTGGCAACTTTCTGTCCTTTTTCCACCTCGTAGTCATTTATCCAGTGATGCTCTGATGGTTGGGTTTGCCCAAGCTCCAACACTCAGTAGCTTATAGCGGAAAAAAAATGCCAAAATAATATTTTGTTCATGTTCCTACCATTTATGTTGTACAGGAGTGAACACTGTTATGTACTAGCATTACCTCATGCTTATGCTATCCTGGTGATCTCCTGTCACTAATTGTTTCCCCTTATTCCCTTGGGTTGAAGTTTGTTTTTGCCAAATCATACATCCACTCACTCACCCACCCAGGAAGGCATCACATGTTTATAGCTGTTTACTCTTAGTCAGTGGCAATCCCTTGTTATTTGGACAAAATCACAGTGGTGAAATGTTTTGATAATGTGCAGCATGTTGAGATATGCCCTGCTTGCATGAGGCCATTTCAGTTATGTTTTTTCCCTACCATAAAATGCAACAACGTCATAGTTGATTATTAAGTTTGTGGTCATAAGGGTATAGCCTCCTGCATGGAAATACAGGGGAAATGCTTCTTACAGAAAAAAGTCAAGGTTCAAAAACTGTGGCAGTCATGTTACTTTTGATCAACACCGTTTTCAGCAAAATTGTTTTGGAATCAGTTACTTTAGACACTTTTACTTGACATTATGTATTTCCTCTTGTACCTCTTGACTTCTGTTTGCCAAACTTCCACATTGACTTTTGTTTGTTTACATTGTCTGTTTCTCCGTCTTTCCATATGTGTCCATAGCCTCATGTCTAACACTATGCTTCTGTGTGCCACAACCTTTATTTTCTGACCATTCCTTGTACCCTACGATCTATCATATTCATCGGGCATAGTGTCTTTTGTTTCATCCTGTCCTGTTAATTAACTTGAATCATCCTTTGTCTTTGTCCAGTGTCACTTTTTTCCTATGTCCCCTCTGTGACTGCTACCATGTTCCTCTCAGACTATCTTTTGTAGAAATACAGATACTAGCCCTTACTTTCCCACTTTCCACCATTGTTTCTGAATCCAGTTTGAAAGGATTCAAAACGGGAAACATCAGCTCTTGGAATGCAGAAAAAAGATTTTCATCACTTGAACTTCATATAGGATATCACAGTTTGTTATAGTAGACAAGTGTTTCTGCCAATCCCACAAATTTTAGGCCTGAAAGATTGTCAAGTGAAATTGACTTTTCTTTTTCTGGTTCCTGCCTAGTCAGTGATTCTCTCAGGCATATAAAAACTGACCTCCCAGTTTGGTAGACTCTCTTGTAAGTGGCCACTTAATAGCGAATCTGATTGCATGTACAGTACACATAATTACACAGCTTACAATATTGGACTGCAAAGTCTTCTCACTTCAAAGTACAAAAATGCCAGAGTTAGTATGCAAAGGTATCAAGGGTTGCAGAACACAGCTTTTTATATTGTGGGGGTGCGCATGATGGGGGGCAAAACACCTCTTTAAAAATGCTACAGATATCATTTTCATAAATTCTGATATTCATTGTTTTAAGTGAAGAGAATCATTGTATAAATGTTTTAGATCATGCAAATTGACATTATGTATTGAAATTCTGCTGTGTTCCCCTAGTTAGCTGTCCCAGGAAAAAATCATTTTTTTTATGGATAGTTTTGCCAGATCTTTGAGCATGATTATAAGGTATTTCTTTCTAGACTGGAATGCTTTAATACAGTCCTGGCTCAGTTGGGATATATCCTCTCAGAATACAATCTGTCTCAAGTGATAACTGAAAAAATTAGACTTGATATTGCTGTAGGCAGTTGTGCTTGATTGGAATTGGGTCTTAGCTAATCATCCTTACAAAAGTGCCTTTTCCCTGTCTGTTCCTTTCCTCTTCATAAATGACCTTTGTTCTCATCTGTATTTTTATCTACTAACTTTTCCAAGAGCAATGGAGTTTTTGCCATTTTGTTTTTGTTTTGTTTACTTTTACTAAACTCAGTCAAGTCTTTGTCAGATTTCTTGACCTTTTAACAAGATTTATAAGATCGCTAATTCGTGGAGCATTCCATTATAAATTGGACTGTTGAGCTGAACCATAATGATAAAGCTAATTCTTTGTGTGTGTGTGGGTGTGTGTGTGTGTGTGTGTGTGTGTGTGTGTGTGTGTGTGTGTGTGTGTGTGTGTGTGTGTGTGTGTGTGTGTGTGTGTGTGTGTGTGTTCTCTGCAAGATATGGCTATTCTCCCTGTGCCACACTGACTGCTTCACTTTCCAGTGTGGTAAGAGCCAGATACCCTAAACTGGGCACAAGCCATTCCGACAATTTTTCCACATTTGTGGGCCTGATCAGCCCTTTAATTCTTGTGGACGTGAGATTTGAGCACTAGAGAGTGGACCATTTTATCAGTTCCATGGAGATTCCCACCCTGTCCCTCCTAACCTCTTCCTGTAGGCTCCCAGGAGACTAACAGTGGTTGCTTGGGTTGGAAATGTGTGTGCTCCCAGCCACGTTATCCTTAATTCTGAAGTGCTTGTGCTGCTTAGTGCAAGCCTTCCCTAGTTTCTTACATGTGTGAGCATCTACCTATTGGTAAGTGATCCCAATTTGGTAGGCCAGGCCATTTCCGTACTCCGAGGTTGGATGAGCTGGAGTTGCCTACTCAAACTGTTCATCCCTCATGCTTCAGTACATTTGCTGCTGATTGAGCATGATTGACCTGTTTTTCATAGTCAGAGGTTCAGCACTCTACGTTATAAGTCCAAGCCATTCAGGTAAACTCAGTTCTTGAACATTTTCTAAAAATGAAAATGCTATTGCAAGATAAATAGTTTCCCATGCAAAAGAAGTATGGAGGAGGACTTGTGTATGAGGACAGGACTGTTACCAAATTAAAGGGTAAAGAAGGAATTCTTTTAATTTCACTTCCCATTCTTAAAAAAATAAACATTCTTTGTAAATCTCATATTTTTTCCATACAAATGGAAGTTGCAGTACTGGGTAACCCTAAACATTTCTGGAAGCAGTGTGACTTCCTAGTAATTAGCAGACACTAAAGACCAGTCTGTCTGGAGCTGGTTACTGTGACTTTGTATTCTTATCCAGACCTCCCCCCTCCACACACACACCTAGCTCAAGGTCTCTAGGTGTCCCTGCCATTTATGACAGTACATATTTTTTTTTTTCTGTGTAGACATTTTCCAAATTTTTACTTTCAGGCAAACTTGACAGTCAGTTGTCGTCTTTGAAAATTTCCATCCTTTGCAAGATTTATTACTGATGGTTTGTCAGACCCAAATGATCTGCACACTGGCAGGCTTCTCAGTCTCATTTGCTGCCATAGTTTTATTGTTCTATCTGCCAGTCTGTTAGAACATTCTACTGCTGTTCTGTTGCTTTGTGTTCACTTTCAGTCCTGTCTCAAAAGCCCACAAATAGTAGTGTGGCATTCTCCATCAGTGACTCGGACATCTTTAGTAATATCACAAGTGTGAAACTGTAAAATGAAAATTAGGTGGTACATTAACAAAATGTGTTCCACCCTGCCATAAACCTGCTCTTTTAAATAGTTTTACAAGTGTATTCTAATAACATTAATGTTTGTTTAGCTCTGTGTTGTGTAAGTTGACTACAAAGTGGATAAATATAAATTCAGTTAAGAAGAAAAAATAAATAAATTAAAATGTTTTTTTAATGAGTTCTCTCCTATATTCCAAGTGAAGTGTCTGTACTTCCCTGCTAAATAAGTAAGGCCATAGCTGCACTCTTGGAGTTAAAAAAAAAATGTTTGGTTTTGCACCAAACCAAATATTTTCTTTACTCGAAAGTAGCCTCTCCTGTCCTAAATTGGTACTGATCTTTGCTGCATTTTATTGCTGCAAATTTTACAAAATGTAATCTTAGTCTTCAGATAACAGTTTATTTTACTAAGACATAGTTTCAATTAAATATGTACTAGAAAGTAAAGTATATTGCAGAGACACATAGTGTAGAACCAGGATGTACTGACTGATGGTAGAATCATTGGGGAACAGCATTTTACTTACATCAAATACATATTTGACAGTTTTCTTCTTCCTGAACTATAGTTTCAGAATTATGACTAATCATAGACTGCCTTCAGTCATTGCCTGTTACTTTGACAAATGCACAATAAATCTAACAAGGCCTACGACTAAATAAAATCCATTGCTGATAAGTCTAAGGCAGCAACTTTCACCATTTTGGCATTAAATCTGTTGCATAAATGGATTTCTCAAGCAAATGATCATTCAAAAGGCTTCTACATACTCATCTGTCCTGTACTGGGGTTGAACATCCTGCTCTGCAGTGCATGGGAATGAAACCCTGACTGATACCTAGATGACCCAGCATCGATCACCACCAACCTGTGGGCTGAAGCATCTGGCAGGGGCAGGGGAGTGGGAGTGAGTGAGTGACTAACACTGGCTCACCAATCCTAAGGTTGGGACAGCTCAGTAATGCTTTGAGACTAATTCCCACCTATAGTTTTAGTAAGTGCAAAATGAAGAGCTGGGAGCAAGCATCCACCAAGCAGTTTGTTTGTGCTTTAGCAGGAATTGTGCCTGTATAGAAATGAGCATGCCAACATGTGTATGCATTGGAGGACTTAAACATGCTCTGGCTACTGCAGGGGGAGGGATCTAGGACATAGAAAGTACTTTTGACTACCTAGGTGAAAGACTGGGAAAAATACATTGTACTGATCTTACTCTCTCTCTCTGGAAAAGCATTTAGAGGTAGTTTGCTTATTTTTTCTGTCTAGTACTAGCCACAAAGGCCTCAGCATGTAATGCTGTTATGCTTGGCATTGGAATAAGAACACTTGCTGGACCTGAGGAAAGGATGTTTTCCTCTGTCTTCTAGACCTTTAGGACCTTGAACTGTCTTTCACACTTTGACCATTTACATGCGTCTTTAGATGTTCATTGTGCTTTACTGCTGCAATAATAACACTGGTGATTTCTGCTTTGGAAACTCTTGGCTAAACTGAATGCAAGATATTTATTCCACCTCCCATGGGCTTGATAGACACCCTCTTCCACCAGTGAAGACACTTGAGCATCTACCTTCATAGTAAGTATACACAACTCTAATTTTCACAAGCTGTTGACCTACCTCTCATAGTCCCCAGTAGGAATGTCTATTGACAAATTCTTAATCAGAGCTGCTAAAGCTTTTTACTGCATAGTGCAAAGTAAAATACAGAGGTAATAGAATCTCTACCTGCCCTTATTCCATGAGGATTTTTTGTGCAAATGATAGCTCCTTTTAGAGCTATGTTCCTTCTGTTCAGATTCCCAGAAGGTGTACCAAGGACTTCAGGAAAGGAAAAGCCCCTGAAGTGCAAGTAAAGCACCCTCACCACATGTCAAGGTGAATCCTAGAGACAGAGTAGGAAAAAGGTTTGTCGTTTTGTCTCCAGCTGGGATACTGTCACACAAGGCAAGTAAGTTGTCCATATTTCAGTTTTCAGCTATTTTCTTAAGAGGAGTAGTCCACTTCCTTTAAGCCATCCTCCGCAGAAATGGACAGCTTCACCAGAGCCCATCTTCTAGACAAGTATTTTGCAAAAAAGGAGAAAGAGTTGCCACAATAATAGAAGGTCTGTGTTTCAGTTTCTCTGTGGGTTCCATACAGTTTTGGACATCAGCACCCCTAGCCTTCACATCAGATGCTGGTGTAAGATATTTATGATGGGAGTTTAGATGATCACCATCTAAATGCTGATATTCCTGCTTCTAGAGCAGTTCTGAATAACATCTGTAGACATGATAGATGCCTAAACATTTCTGGAAGCAATATAATTGCTATTGCCGATTTTTTTTTTTTTTGTCACATCAGAATCTCAAAACAGCTCTGAAGGTTCCTGTACATTTTTCTAGTGGTGCATATTACCAGTACAGGCTATTTTCCTTACACTTTTACACTGCACAGAGAGATTTACAGAACAAATTTGCTTATTGCTCTTGCTAGAGAAAGTCCTAGTGGCCAGTATCCATCACTTGTAAAGTCTCAGAAAGAAGCACTATGACAAAATAAACACCAAATTGTGGTACAGTGTAAACAAATCAGAAACAAAATAAAGTGATTGCAATGATTTCTAAATGTAAACAGCAATGAGGTTTGAATTAATATTCCTCAAGAAATAGTCTACTGTTGCTGAAAGGAAATTTGTCAGGAGGAGGATATGTCTTTTAGTAACAAGGATGATTATATTCTTTTTTTATTTATTTACCATTTAAGCTATTTATATGACTTACAAAACAAATTTCTAAGTCCACTTGAATTACTTTGCCTAATAAACTGTTGCTCAAGTCCCTGGTATTTACCCAGGCTTTGCATTCTTAGGTATATACTCAGAAATTTAATTTTCAAGAATGTATCCAGAACCGAATTCCCTGGTATATACCCAGAATGCGTGCACTTCAGCATCTTGTGCAGCATTGAATCCATTGTGCTGTTTGGCTGCATTTATACAGTTAAGGCACTCCTGTTCTGGAGTCAGTGGCTCCAGCACTGGTATATTTTTAGTTTTCATATTAGTCTCAGACCCTTGTTAGCATTCTCTTGACTACACTTAGAGAACTGTCCAGACTTTACAATAATTGTCTGGAAGTTCGTGTGTTGCATGTCTTATAATTGATATCCTTGTCTGGAATAACTTCTGATTTCTGCTGTCTTTGGTCAAACAATTGATATGGAATTTGAACCAACAGGGAGGAAATAAACTATGTATGGAGGGCTGCAAATTCTGAGGTTGAGCTCTGGACCATCAGATACTTCACATTCTAGAAGAGTCCTTTGTCTTAACAGACATGTTGAGTCAAAGCCTGACTCTGATATTGGAACTTAAGTTCCGTATCAAAGATGCACAAACCATCTTCTGTGGCTGGGATAATCAGAGATGGACTTCTTTACCAAGAGGGAGAATGCTAGCTTCTACAGCTTTTGCTTCTTTTGTCAAAAGTTTAGAGTGTGAGAGAGAGTATGTTCTTCACAAAGCCGGGGAAGGATGTTCATGTGATTACACTACCCATCTTTCATTGCATTCAGTATAATTTGCAAAGATATGAGAAGAGCGCATTGGTTTAATCCTGTTGATCCTTAGTGGCTAACTGATGCTGGTTGATCTGGTTCCAGTATGGTGGTCTCCCCCAGGCTATGGCAGTATAGATGACACCTCAGAGATTGCTGGATGATGTAGATCCATTCCTTACCACAGGTTTATCTGAAAGAACCTTAAAGGAGTCAAAAGCTTCTCTGAAGACTTTTACCAGTTCCACGTATATGTTAGGGATGTAATGCACTGTAAATTATCAAAAATACTTTTGAAACTTATTTTGTCACAATTCTTTTCCTTCATATTCATAGTTTCGTAGGTAAATACTAAGTAGTCAATCTTAAGACCATGATTTGCCTAACCAGAATACCCTGTAGCAGGTGTCCTCTCCCACTTCAAAGAGATATGCACAAGTTAGGAATCAGGAGAATTTATGAATCTCAGTCCAATTGTTGAGGTTAATTTTGAAGGTAACACGTTTACTACTAAATTTAGTTTGCATTAGTGGTTTATTCTAGAGGTGGGGAACATGCTGGATAAGATGATGTCATGAGAATGTGTTTTATTTCTTGGTTAAGATTAGTATCTATTGGACAGGTGTTTGAAGAGCCATTTGTTCTTTTTATTCCATAAACTCATCTAAAGTCCGCAAGCATTGGGATTTTCATTGCAAGAAAGTCTTAACATCACCACAGAGGAGTCTATAGGAGACAGAATACAGTGAGACTGCATCAGTGTGGATAACTAAGTCTCTAGAAATTTCTGTGGTCTTTCAAGTTGAATTATATGGTTTTGCGAAGTATATAGCAAAGGGGCATTGTACTTAGCAATGGGGTGGATAAGAGATGGGTAAAGCGGGTGTAAGATTTCCTTTGAGCAGGAAGAGATTTTGCTGTATACTAACTGGACCAGACATAAAGATTTTCTAACTGCAGTGATGATGTGATGGTCAAAGGAAGGAAAGTATTCCACTAAAGTGCCTAGATCTCTAACTACGTCAGTCTTGAGGGGCGTGTTATCCATGTGATACTTCAAAGAATTTTTTTTTAATGTTGCATATTACAACTCTTTCTGAAGTAGTTTAATGTCAGTGAAAGTAAGAATAATAACCCTTGTTTACAACCATCCACACAGTCAGAGATGAAGAATATTGACTTTTAGAGTTAAGAAGTAAAAAAGTAAGCCTGTGTAACCTGCACTAATGACATTTTAGCTTTCTGAGGTAGAGTTTGCATCTCTTAAAAGTATGGATTCTGTCTGTCGGCTAGTTTGCTGTCCGCCTTACAACATATAGGTTAATATTAAAGTTCTTGGGTTTGTCAGTGATAACTGCATGGAGAATAATATCAAATGCCTTAGCCAAGTCCAGATATGTGGTGTGTACTACATAACCCCTGTCTATCCTTTCAGTAACTTTTTTGAAGAAGTTTATGGAATTAAGATGAAAAAAAATGCCTTTAGCAAAGCCAAATTGATGTGGGTCTGAGTTAAGAGGTTATGAGTGTTATCAATAAGGAGCTCCAAAAATTGCTTTCATGGGTTTACAAGTAAGTTTAGTGAGACTGATGGAAGTTTATCATTACCCGAGTTTGTGAATGAGCTATCTTTGTGTAAGAAATCATGATGGCTACTCTTCTGGTTTTGATGTTGTAGCCTGTGGCCAGAGTCTTGCTGAAGAGGGTTGTAAGCTGTTCAAACAGGCCATATTTAGAACTAATAATCAAGCTACTTGGTATATTATCAGGGTCCATGGATATGGTGTTTTTAGTTTTTGATGGGGCTGAGAACAATTGTTCCATTGAAATCTTTGTAGGAGTCTGGGTTTGAGTGGGACACCAATGAAAGTGGGTAGAGAAAAGTTCACAACATATTTGTTGGCTAGGATATCTACTGCTCTTTGGGTTCAGGATGTGTGGTGGCATTATTGATAAAGAACAATACTCAACAATATTCTGAACTTAATTTCCTGATTTAGCCGAAGAAGGATTTATAGCTGCTTTTGGTGTCTGTGGTCATTTTGAATTTATATTTGGTTGTAATTTTTAACTGCATATTTAAGCTAGGTGTTAGCATGTTTGAGTGCCCTCTTAAAGTGCATAATGTTCAATCTTCTATAAACATTTATTGATTTCTTCCTTGTATTGTAAACACTGAAGGGTTCCACCACAAAGGTTTATTTTTAAGCATCACAGAATAGTGCATATAAGGACAACTTTGTCAATACAGCTGCTGAGGTGGGAATAGAAAGCAGAAGTAAAGGCTAAGGCTTTAGCTATGGAGTCAGTTTGTAGAGGATTGCAGAAGGATTTTCTTTGTCAGTAATTAGTTGCATGACCATAGCTCTCAGCCTTCCATCTCCAAAATGAGGACCACTTGCCTTCATAATGTGGAACAAATGGGCAAAATGTGGAACACATACTAATGGCTTACTAACAACTTCAAATAGGAAGGTCATAGAATGGTTAAAATATGCTGGTTTTACTTATAAAGAAGATCATTTAATGAATTAATATGATTAATTTCTATTTATTATGGATTTCACTTAAAAAAAATTCCTAACACTGAATGTGTGACAGACTCTTTCAATGTGGAACTTTGAGGAACATGAACTTTTTAAGACCACAAATGAGGTACGTTCCTCATAATGAGGTACACTTGAGAGGTATGTGCATGACATTTGCTTTTTGAGAAGTCATTGAAACACAGTCTCAGTAATTGATAGTAGAATATTTTGCTTTTCAAATGAATGTTCTAGACTTTTTACGGAATATGTACTGTGAATCGGTTCTTTTGTTTAAATGTGATTAGATAATGGGGATTCTAGCAAAAGGTTGCCATGTTTTAATCAAAGTACCTTATTTAAGTGTGAATGCCTTTTGAGTTTCTGTTTTTTGTCGTCTTGTTTTTTTAGATGGCAAACTGTTACTTCTGTCACCATGTTTTGGAGAACAATCAGACCGCTATATGGATCGCAACACCCTGGAGGCTCGTATAAAGGAGGTGGAGGATGAAAATCAGCTGTTGCGCAAACAATTAAGCCAATCCCAGAACAGGCTACAGGATGGTAACAATGAAAACCAGCAGTGGGCGGCATCTGCTGAAGAGGGAGAGTCCACAGTGGAAGACAGAGGAAACCGTACTGAATGTGTGAAGCGACCAGTGGTGGAGAAATGTGAGGTAAGTATGCAGCTGCAACTGTTTGTAGTATGTTTGATAAACAACTGTGTTCTATCCTACAGAGTCATGTGCAGCAGCCTGAATAATGGATCTTAAAGGGCAAAGTAGCTGTGGTTGGGGAAATGGTTCAAATAGAAAAGCTGCTGCATAACCTTCAATTAGGGTAAACTGAATAGCTTGGCAGTATCTGAATATTGTGCGATTCAAAACAGGGTAGCAGAGGATTCAGCCTGAACAGTTATACCTTTTTGATTTCTCTATATTTTGTATGTATAACTTAAGTTCATAGATCTACAACTTTATAATCCTTCCCTGTGGATTCTTTAGAACAGCAGACCTGCTAGTTGATGAGAAATATGCAGTATTTTATTTTGCAGGTTTTTATTAACTAGAGAAGAAGACTATTCTTATATATTTTATTTGTTCAACCTTGAGTTAGCCCTCAGGAGCAAATCCATGCAATTGCAGCATACATGAACCATTTAGAGTAGTCAATTAGCACACCTGTGAAAACTGCTGGAAGTAGGAGTGCCAAAGGAGAATGCACACAGGCAGTGCAGAACATGCAAACCTTTGCACAGACAGGACCAGCCGTTAGGTTCTGGCCCCATGACCCTAAAGCTGTGAGGCAGCAAGACTAACTGCTGTGCCTCTATGTAGTGGAGCATATAAGAGCATGCTTGGCAAGGTCAATGGAGTGGATAAACATATAGTATCTTCCTGTCATTGGAAATAATAACAATCCAAAGCTAGTGGAAGAGCACTCAAAGGAAATAAAAAGATGCGACATCTGTAAAACTGGAAATGGAATTACAGCTATTCAGTAAATAATTTGAGTATTAGCTGCTGTACAAAAGCAACAAGTAAGCTTCTGTAATAATTTGTTATACAGGAGGCACATGGCCATTTGGATAAAACAGTGGCACTTTAACTTTTGTATCAGACAGTTGCTCAGATGCACCTTAAGTACTACATACAGTACTAGTAACCCTGTCACATGAGGACACTGGATGGAGATGGTGTGGTGCATCATGTGTAGCACAAGTCCTGTGATAGAAGAACATGCAGAAAGTGGTAACATATACCATCAGAAAAAGAAAGGTACGATTCATGCTTCCAAGTTTGCCATAGTCCAGATTGACAGCAGCAGCAGTGTTCCCAAGAAGAAGTGTGAGAAATGTGACAGAATAAGGAGACCACTTTTTGAGGACTGAGATATGGCTGTTCAGGAATATCAGGAAGAGTTGTTAATGGAAAAGGTGATGAATGCATGTAATGCGTTTCTAGAGATGGCTGTACAACACTAACAAGAGGGGTATGTAGAAACTATACATGACAGACCTAATACAGATTTAGTAAAGGTAATGAGAGTAGAAGATGCACTGCTGATTAGTTAAGTCTGTTGCTTATTCAGTATATAAGGTAATGGGAGAAGATGCACTGCTGATTAGATGTTCATCATGCATACAGCTGCAGTCATAACAGATGGGTTTTCCTGCCGTCAGGCGGGTCCTCAGTCGGCCGAATTCCAAAGTCTAGGTCCGGCGTCGGATGTCGTCGCTTCTTCCCTGATGTCAGTGCGACAGGGGTATAAAAGAACCAGCAGACGCCATTTTCTTCAGTCTTTCTTGCTGCGCGGTGCCCGAAGCAGAAGCAGTTTGCAAGTGCCGGTCGGCCAGCTCCTGAGATTACGAATATTTTTCAACCGAAGTCTTCTTGAAAGCTAAATACCCCGTTGGGGAAACTTTTCTTGCCTCAGACCGATGTCAGACAAAGTTAATAATTGCATTTCATGTGGGAAGCAAATACCGCATAAGGATTTTCATTCCCTCTGCATTCCTTGCTTAGGCCCAGACCATGACGTCTCGGCCTGTCGTTTTTGTGCTACATTCAACAGACGCACTGTTAAGCATCGGGCGGAGTTCGCCCAACACTATTTTGGCAAAAAGTTTAATTACATTATGTCGTCGGATACTCCAACTCCAGTTTTGAGTAAAAGACGCAAAGATAAGGACCGACATACGAGGTCTGCGACTTCTACCGACACCACGCCAAAGCCGAATACAGGCGGTCCGGTTCTCAGCGAGGCACCTACGCAGCCCCTGACTACCGATGACACTTCATTGGCGGTGTCTTCTGTGCCCGAGGTCGCAGGCTCTTCGGCCCACACCCCGACTACAGATACCGAAGCCACTCTTGGCGGTGAAACTCAGAGTTTAGACAGGCCTGCCACCTCTCAAGGTGTCTTCAGGCCTTCCTCTTCTTTTTCCATCAAGGCTTTCACTAAGTCTAAAGCAGCCATGCATACTAAAAGACAAGCTCCACAGGGCCCCTCTCAAGGCCCCATGCCTAAAAAGCAGATGCTCAAAATGGCTGAGGATTTAATTACTCTTATCAGAGGTTCTCAACCCCCCCTGGACAAAAGGCCCAGAGTGGAGGAAGAATCCCCTTCCTCGGACCAGGCCTCCATTATTTCAGAACATTCTGAAGACCAGGAACATTCATACTCCCCTTTTGAAGATTCTGATGCAGAGGAGTCCATTCCCTGTGTCTCCCCCCCTGAGGATTACTCTTTTGGGGAAACCTTACATACCTTGAGGGAACACTTCCACTGGAAAGGCCAAGAGTACTCAGACTCCAAGAAAAGGCTTAGGGATTTCCTCTTGCTCCCTCAGCACAGGCCTCTGGCTATACCTCCTGTCTTAGACATACTAGATGATGTGTATTCGGAGGTCTGCCTTAACCCAGATTCTTTACCTCCAGCTCCAGTCAAGCCTGACAGGTATTACCGGGTTCCTGATTCACACCAATTCTTATACAAAAGCCATGCAGCTGACCCAGAAACTATTTCACAGGGTCCCAAGGGGGAATTAAGGCCTCCACTGCTAAAAATCCATTACCTTCAGAGAGAGATTCCAGAGCTTTAGAAAGGTGGGGGAAAAGGGTATACACCTCGGCCTCCTCAACCATGAGGGCATTAAACTGTCAGTTCCATATGTTAAAGTACCAACAGTTTCTGTTATCACAGTTGAAAAGCAAAATGTCACATCCTGAACAACCAGACTTGAAGGAGTTGCAGGATTTGTTACATAGTGCAGAACAAGTGGGTAAACATACCTTGCAATGTGGTTTTGATGCTTTAGAGGCCTCATGTAGAGCTGCTATTACAGGATCAGTCATACATAGACATGGTTGGCTCAAAGAGCAAACCTTACCAGATCATGTCAAAGCTAAATTACTAGATGCACCTCTGCAAAAAGATGT
This sequence comes from Protopterus annectens, assembly GCF_019279795.1. Classification (NCBI taxonomy): domain Eukaryota; kingdom Metazoa; phylum Chordata; order Ceratodontiformes; family Protopteridae; genus Protopterus; species Protopterus annectens. Next base: position 409,059,388 of record NC_056729.1, on the reverse strand, counting down.
ATTGTTTGGTGTTAAAGCTGAGGAGGTATTAAAGAAAATGGAGGAAAAGGCAAAATCAATGCAAATAGTGAAAGATTTCCTACAGGTACAACCTCCACGTTTCAGTAGAAATTGGCCTTCAAAAAATTGGTCCTTTCCAGCCACGGACAGACCCCAAAGAGGTAGATACAGGCGGCCAAGGGGTAGAGGGCAATCTCAAGGATCGTTTAGAGGCAGACAATGCCAAGCACCTACTCAGAGGTGGTGAGGATAGTTCACAGCCATTCAGAAAGCAGATCCAATGACTTTCCCCTTTGCATGCCAAGCAAGGCTCAAATGGCAGCACCTTTAGGTGGAAAACTGGCATTATTTTCGAAAAATTGGCATATTGTCACCAAAGACAAATGGATCCTGGACATTATAGACAGAGGCTACAGATTCCACTTTCACACCCTTCCAAAAATGAGAGGCATGCCAAACCTGCCACACAATCAAAGGGCAGAGGCACAAAAACAAATTTCAGATCTCATGGACATGAAAGCTATTCAAGAGGTACCTGCACAAGAACAGGGTCAAGGTTTTTATTCCAGACTATTCCTGGTACCAAGGAAGGGCAAAGATTGGAGACCTATTTTGGACCTATCCATCCTAAACACATTTTTACCCATGCCAAAATTCAAGATGCTCACATTACAGCAGCTTCTTCCCATGCTGGGCAAGGAGTCTTGGCTGGTAACATTGGACCTCATGGAGGCATACCTGTATGTCCCAATCAGACAAGATTGCAGAAGATACCTTAGATTTCTTGCAGGTTCAACACATTATCAATTCTCTGCATTGCCCTTTGGCTTATCTACTGCGCCCAGAGTGTTCACGAAATGCCTGCCATCAGTAATTGCTTACTGCAGACTTCAAGGGATACAAATATACCCATATTTGGATGACTGCCTGATCCAAGTGGACAGCAAGCACATACTTCTGAAACATCTGGTGTTTGTAATAATGTTGTTGAATTCTCTGGGATACACAGTCAACAAAAAAGAAATCAAGGCTAATACCCTCTCAAACAATAATTTTCCTGGGTGCCAGCTTGGATACCAACACCCAGATGGCCTACCTCACGCCAGAGAAACAAGGGCAACTAACTCAATACTTCAGAAAACTGGCAACTTTCACCAGGCTGACTGCAAGGAAAATCCTGCAGGCTCTGGGATTCATGGCATCTTGCATCCTACTAATCACATGTGCAAAGCTGCATATGAGGAAACTTCAGTGGTACCTAAAAAACCTATGGTCTCAACACAGCCACAGTTTGGAAACAATAATACCACTGATTCCATGTCTTCAAAAGGAATTTCTGTGGTGGGCTCAAGCATGCCAAAGAAACACAGGTCTCCCATTCTGCAAGCCTCAAGCAAATCAAGTCATCACAACAGACGCCTCGGACTATGCCTGGGGCGCGCACATGACAGATCGGTGCATTCAGGGCATATGGTCCCAAAAAGAAAAGCACCTACACATCAATCAAAAGGAAATGCTAGCAGTAATAAATGCTATTATAGCTTTCAAAGACCTACTGCATCCAGGCCAGCTATTGATAAGGACAGACAACACCACAGTAATGTGGTACATAAACAAACAGGGAGGAACCCATTCATACCCCCTATGCAGGCTAGCCATGTCTCTTTGGAACATGGCTCTGGAATTACAAATCAAACTTCAAGCACAGTACCTGCCAGGCAAGGAAAACACACTGGCAGACAACCTAAGCAGAAATATGACAGACCCACACGAATGAAAGTTGCATCCTCAAGTTTTTACAAAGATAATTCAAGCATGGGGAAGGCCAGACATAGATCTCTTTGCCTCCCACAGAAATCACCAATTGGCAAAATTCTGCTCAAGGACCTTTCATCCACAGGTATGGAAAGTGGACGCACTCTCTTTCAGTTGGACAACAATGACAGTTTATGCCTTTCCACCTCTTCCTCTGCTGCCCAAAGTTCTATTAAAAACCAGAGCAGACAGGCCAAAGATGATTCTCATTGCTCCAGACTGGCCAAGACAACACTGGTACCCACTCCTGAGGAGCCTGACGCATCCCCCACCATGGATCCTGCCTCTAATGCCTCTTCTACTGACTCAGCACAACTTCAAAACTCTTCACAGTCAGCTGAAAACACTCAATCTAGCCGCATGGAAGATTCCTTAAAATCACAACAGACCCTACTCTCCAAGGAGGTGCAGGACGTCATCTTGGAGGCCAGAAGACCTTCCACTGGAAAAGCCTACTCCGCAAAATGGAAACATTTTTGTGCCTGGAATGAGAAAAAGGGCCAGAATCCTGGAATACTGAATTTACCTCAAATATTACAGTACCTAGCTGAGTTGCTAAGCAGTGGACTTTCATTCTCCTCCATCAAAATCCATGCCTCAGCCATTTCTGCAGAATACAACACTGATCCTCCTTTATTCTCTCACCCCCTCTTAAGACAGTTCCTCAGAGGGGCTAAGAATATAAAACCCCCAAGGAAACAACCAGTACCTGCTTAGGACCTCAATTTCATTCTAGAAAAACTGACCTTGCCTCCTTTTGAGCCAGGTGCTTCAACAGAACTGCAATATTTGTCCTGAAAAACAGCCTTCCTGCTGGCTATCACCTCAGCTCGCAGGGTTTCGGAACTACAAGCCCTCATGGCTGTGCAGCCTTTCATCATTTTCCATCAGGACAGAGTTTCCTTATGAACCAATCCTTCCTTTATGCCAAAGGTAGTATCCAGGGTAGCCTTGAATCAGGCTATCCACTTACCTACCTTTTACCCTAATCCTCAAAACAAAGGGGAGAGACTACTACATTCCTTGGACATTCACAGGCAGCTATGTTATTATTTGGACAGAACAAAGCCTTTCAGAAAATCAGAGCAACTCTTTGTGTCCTATGCTACAGGAGCTCAAGGGAAGCCTATTTCCAAACAGACAATCTCAAAATGGATAGCCCACTGCATACACTTTTGTTACTCTTTTCATGGTAAAACTGTACCTGCAGGCATCAGATCTCACTCCACAAGGGCCACAGCTACCTCTTCAGCTTTCCTCAGGGGGGTTCCTACCAAAGATATTTTGGAAGCTGCCACTTGGAGTTCTGTACATACTTTCTCCAAGCACTATCACCTACCATTATACTCCAAATATAGAGCAGGCTTTGCCACTGCAGTCTTGCAGGGCATCCTAGCTCCTCCTAGTTCCACCTAGTGCCTACCACCCCTTTTTTAGCTTTGGGATTCTACCCATCTGTTATGACTGCAGCTGTATGCACGATGAACATAGTACAGTTTTGTACCTACCATAAATGTAGATGTTCGAGTGCTAATACAGCTGCAGTCCAGGTTTCCCATCCCTCCTTCCCCTCTTGGGACAGGCCTAATGGCTAACACCTCCTCTTACAACCTGATTGGGGTATTCTTTTATGTTGTATTTGCTTGCAACTACTGTTTTTTGATTATATTGCATTTCATTATTATATAAATTTATGTATTGCCTTCCTTCTGGGGGCACCTGACATCTGGGTCAAGAAAAACTGAAGAAAATGGGGTCGGGAAGAAGCGACGACATCCGACGCCGGACCTAGACTTTGGAATTCGGCCGACCGAGGACCCGCCTGACGGCAGGAAAACCCATCTGTTATGACTGCAGCTGTATTAGCACTCGAACATCTACATTTATGGTAGGTACAAAACTGTACTTTCGGTCTGTTGCTTATTCAGTATATAAGGTAATGGGAGAAGATGCACTGCTGATTAGTTCGGTCTGTTGCTTATTCAGTATATAAGGTAATGGGAGAAGATGCACTGCTGATTAGTTCGGTCTGCTGCTTATTCAGTATGTAAGGTAATGGGAGGAGAAGACGCACTGCTGACTATTTAGGTCTGCTATGTATTTAATATGTAAGGAACAGGTAGATTCTTTGAAGACCAACATTCATTTGTTGTTGAGCATGTGCCTCTGAAATGCATGGTCATTGCTAATGTAGTTTTATTTACATTAACAGAAAGGATTAAAGGCTCAACCTTGACTGATGTTTTGCTGCAAAGTAAGCCACAGTAACTTGCAGGACAATACACATTAATGATAAAAAGATTTTGGTTAAAAAAATATTCCAGTGGCTTGTATGCATGTTTCTTGAACAAGATGTCTACTGCTTAAGAAATGAGTTAACACTGAAATATTTTAATACCATCATCCATGCTTCACTTAGAGGGATAAGATATCCCAATTTCCATTTCAGATTTCTTTATAAACAAACTGACTACTGGCATGCATTCATAATCATAATTAACTTTATGAGATATAGTTAAAAATCATCACAGCACTGGTGGATGAATGACTTTAATTTGAAAATGTAATGCTGTGATGAGCCAGTGCAGTTCCTTTCAGGGATTATACCCTTTTGGTGGATGAATGACTTTAATTTGAAAATGTAATGCTGTGATGAGCCAGTGCAGTTCCTTTCAGGGGTTATACCCTTTTCCTCAACTGTTTTGTGACCATGAAGTTGGAATGTGTAATTTGGGTAGTGTGGGGTACAGATAGAGGCTTGCCTCCCCTGCAAAAAAAAAGTTTTGTTTCTTTTAGGATTTTTAACTCACTGATTTTCAATATTTGCTTTTCATAAACCAGTGAATCAAATGAGTGTCCTGTGATTGCTCACATGTAAACTTTAGGATGCAGGGCAGTAACAGTCAGACAGAATTTTAAGCATTAGTCTCTTTTCAAGTACCCTTTTCTGTTAAACTAAAGTATACCTTTAAATTGAAGTTAGCAAAAGGGAATGCACTATGTACAAACTGAAAAACAGTGGAATGTGAGTTGTTTTGTTTTCCACCATGTACTATGTCCTTTAATCAAGTGTCACTTAACATCTTCTGATTATTCAAAATAGATCAGATATTGTCCTTGGAACTAATTCCAAATGTACTCTGTGAACAAACACTACTAAATTAAAAATTATCATTTTAGAATAAGGGGCATTATGTCGGACTCTTACTAAAAGGCTACAATTACTGCAATATGATTTATTAATGATAAAGCTTAATGTTGTGTTGTAAGTTTCTTACAACTTCTGCATGGAAGCTTGACAAGTGAGTGAACAAGTATGTATTTATATTCCATTAGGCTGAGCAGAAGTCTGCTGGCATTTATTAACTTTCCCTAATATACAGTTACTCTAATTTTGTAAAATTATGCAGCTGTGATATGAATTTGTTTGTAGGAGTACATAATGGGGAAATAATTTAATAAAGCTGAATCCAAGTCTGTGTCTCAGTACTTCAGTACTGTTTGTTCACAAAAATGTGCCAGATATACACTGTGCAGCAGCACACATTTCGTTTTGTTGCTCTTTGCTGAACCTGTCTTGAATTGTTAATAAATTGGTTTGAAGTGCCTTTAATTGCTGGACAAGAGCTTTTTATAATCAATACTATTCTATGTGAATATGAAACTGTCTTAGTATTTAGACTATTTTGGGCCCTAAATTCATTAATAATGAATATGATAATTGCCCCAGAATGGAGTCTTGTGGGAGCTCCTGCCAGATAAGTTACTGAACGTTATGTTTGCATTTTCGTACTACTTTGAGTACCAGTTAAGTAGTCCTGAAACCAAGAAATGGAATGCAACTTCCTGTAAATTGTGACAGCTTTAAAGGATATGACCAAGTGATCATATTTTGAGGAATAGAATGTAATGAAAAAAAGAGTCTAAACAGTGTCATTGATAATGATTTCTGGATATATAATGGCATCTACTTTCTGTAACCCTCCCTAAATATAAGCTGAATTTAAGTTATCATAGTGCAAAAAAAATTTGTTAAAGCATAAGTACATTAGGTAACAATAAAACTTTAATTATATCGTTTTCCCCTGTAGCTTTATGTATCATTACAGCAAAGGCCTGTATCAAAAAAATGCACAAATGCACCAAAGTGGTCCAGTATTATTGTTATGTACACGTGGGAAACAAAGGAAATATGATCTTATGTTCAAAAAGCTAAAGTCAGCCAAATACTTCATTGAAAACAATGTTGGGTTATGGCTGTAAACTAATTTTTATCTGGAGTGTACAATAAAGTGCAAACAGAGAAAGTACTCCATCCATTTCATATTTGAACAAATGTATATTTAGATAAATATTCACTGAAAATTATTTTGTGATCCTTAATGTTTTCTTTATAAATGTATTTTCATTTTATATATTTCACATTTCTCAACCAGGTAAGTAGGTCGGCCAGATGACTATGACCTGGATCATTTGGCAGTATATTTAATGACAGTGTGATGGTTTTAAGATGTGCAGAAGCATAAAAGATTGATAGAGATAGTAAGATTTGCCGCATTTGTATTTGTGCATATGAATTCTCACCTAAGCAGTTATACTGTCAGAAGAGCTAACATTGTAAGTTGGCTTTGCTATAATATTTACAATTTACTGGTAGACATTACAATATTATACATTTAGAAATATGTCAAGAATATGTTGATTAAGTCATTTGCCAGAAGTAAAGGCGATGATTATTATGGAGAGAGTGGGATGTAAGAGAAGGCAGGTGTAGAAAAAGGAAGCTCTAGAGGTTAAAGAGCAGAGGAGGTAGGTGTACCTAGATGCAGTGGGCAAAGGCGATGGTATATATGGAAGGGTTGAAGCATTTCACTGAGTGGAGTTGAATAGACTGGTAGTAGTATTAGACTGCAGTAGTACATTACTGTTGGAATAAAAATAGTTAATGAAAAACTAATAAAGAAATAAGAATTAGAAAAGACAAGCATCAGAAAGAAAATAACTTGGTTAAACATGACTAATAAAACATAAAATGATTCACATTCTGAGAAACTGCAATGATCCCATGTGTGAAAACCTTTGAGAGAATGGAAACATTGCAGTGCCATAATTCTTGGGATGGGACACTTCTGCCTTTACTTATATTTAAATGCGTTTTTCTGAATTAAATAATAATTGCAGCTTTTGTGATTTGCACTGATGATGGTTTATGTGGAAACTGCTTTGCTGTTTTTTTTCACTTAGAGTGAGTCATTGGATTAAAGTTATGTCAACAGACAGCTGGTCATGTTTTGAAATTTTGGTTCCTGTGCTGTAAGTGCATGGAGGTTGTTTTTTCACCATATCATGGTGAAGACCAGGAGACTCACTGTTCAGGCTTTAGGGGAATTAGGCAGGGATGCTCTAGGGTATATTCCGGTCGTAAGTGAAGTAATGGCTTCCAAGGTCATCCCATTGCTTGCCCACTTCCTAAACTTTGCCATGTCCATGATGTTGCAGACAGAGAAACCTAGCAGAAAACCTCAAACCACCCCTTATGGCAGTCTGAATGATAGCTCCTCCCTTTCGGCTGTCACCCAGTGAAACAAATGGCCACTTGACCATGGATGTTGCTGATGATCGACACACTGTGGGGGCAAAGAGGTGCCACGTGTATATTTCATGTCACCATCTTAGACATGCTTGTTGGAGATCCATCTATTTAGAAAGTACAGAAAGTGATACAAGCTACCTTCTTTAGATGTACATAAGTGTAATATGTTGGGCACGAGGAGGAGTTCAGCCCCACTCTGGAGCCATCAGAAAGCTCTAGATGTCCGTCCAGGATGGCATACATCTACCTGCAATTAGTTCCCATGGGTAATCAATGCTACTGCACCACTGATTCTTCTTTTCAGCTCTCTAGCTAATGGTGAGTGCATTCCCAGAACTGTACTTATCAGTATTACATGAACTGTGCTGGCTACTTTCTGTTTTAAAAAGTAGACATTGTTTATGTAACACTGAGTCAGCTAGGGCCTTAAAACTAAAAGTGACACTGTAAGCAGAGAAAGCTTTTTTTGGCCAGAAATTCTGCCCATTCTATAATGCTACCAGATCTTGAAATACCTTTACCCTCCACTGTTAGAGACTCAGTTTCACTTACTTTCTCTTACTGAATAAAAATCCAAAGCAGCCAAGGAAGAAGCGAAAGTCCACAGTGGTAAAATATACCATACAGGATAAAAAGTAAACCCACTGAAACCACCATGACCAGTTGAATTAGCTGAGTTAAGATGGATAGCTGAAATGCAAGCTAACCATTCACCTGGGTTGAATGCTTGTATGCCTTTAAAACCCTTATTAAAGGGGTGTAGATTCTGCTATTGATTCTAATTGGTTGCTGTTTGTTTAAATATGGTTGATTTCAAAATTTTTTTTTTTTTTTTTTTTTAAGATCCGATGAAAAGCTAATGCTTGAAAGCTGTTATCTTTGTGTTAAATAAAGTTTTAACCGGTCGTGGTGGGTCCAGTGGGTTTTCTTTTTATCCCTTTTCTCTTACTGAATGGCACAATGACATGTTCCTTAACATTAAAATTTTAACTTTTCCTTCATTTATGTGATCTGAAAATCTTAGAAGCTAGGTTAAGTGCAAGAGTGATGTAACAACAAATCCTAATTTACATGCATTTCAGGAAATGGCTACCTGTACAGATTTCCTAAATGTAGTACCTGCAGTAAAGATCCCAAGTTATACAGGTTCAAATAGTGAACACTGAAGAAGCTCGCTAGTGATGTCATATCCATTAGGATGCTTACTGCCATGCTTCAGTTGTTTCTGTTTGACCGCAAGTTCCATACCACCTTGTTATTTTTTAAATGAAGTCTTTATTTTTTTGAATTATGAATATTAACAAAAGCATTTGCCAAGTTCAGACTGAAAGATCTGACAGCTGTTGGTCTAGGACAAGAAAGGTTTGTTCAGAAAATGCCACTATAAGTAAGAAGCAGACAGTAACCTTGACAACCCTACTCCTTTCCTGATCCAGCATATTTATAAAGAATACAACAGCCTTGGGTGGCATAGCACATTTTACCTTCTTAAAACTGTTAACATCTTCCTTTATAGTCACCATCTATTTTTTTTCTCGCATTTTGAGAAGATATCATCTATTATCATAGTTGTATATATAAGGCATATATAAGACTTATCAGTCTGAAATGTCTTTTGACTGATATTAGTTCATTTTTGTAGATGAAACAAGGGAAATGGTAGTTTTCTGTTTTTATTCACTTCTTCCATTGTTGTCAATCTGTGAAATTTCCAAACTTCCACAGAAGTACATGGGAAATGGAAAGCCCCTGTGTATACGTATAGCAGTTATCTGATGCCATGTCACTGTTCTCAGGAGTAAAGGTGTGACTGCTGTCATGTCTGTGACCATGTTGATTCACCATAACTCACCCTTGACAAGGTAACCATGGTGATAGCTCCATAGAGATAACAGTGAATGAACATAAGTTGTATAAGGCAGGGATGTCACTTCAAAAGGTAGGATTCTTCTAAACATGAAGTAATACACTTGAGGTTTTGGCTGGGATTGTGTCTTGTTTTATAAAGGCTACCACACGATTTGCTTCTTGCCACCTAGGTGAAAAGGCAAACTGACACAAATTTACTCATTTGCTGTCTGAAACCCATGATTAAAAAAGCACCATTTAGTTAATTTTGACTGTCTGCATTTAGTACATGTCAAAATAAGTTCAGCTGTTTTTGACTGCATATTAAAAAAAAACTTTCAGAATAATTTGGGGTGAGGTGAAAGTATTTATAGTGTACCAGGTGAACAGATTTTAAGAAGGTTATTTTGAGAGAACTTATAATGGACTGTTAATGCAAATTAATTAATAAATTGTGTTTCTGTATTCAGTTTTGCGTATAGAATTTGAAGCTTTTTCCCAAAAATGACATGGGTAGTTCAGTGATGTTCTTAATGTGTTCTTCCTCTGGTAAATGCAGTAAGATATTTTGTGAAACTCTGGGGAAATAAAATCATTTGTTTTTCTCGTAAATGCATATTAAGTGTGTTGTAATACTTACATACAATTCCTTCCTCTAACGACTGATTCAGAGTCCTGCGTATAGAGCTGGGCTGAAATGATAAAACAACCACATTGTTCTTTTGTTTCCCTGATGGGGTAAAGGTGACAGCTAACCTGAGAGTAATCTCACCTAAAAGTGCAAATGTATTTGTCTGCATGTGTAGTTGCCTACATCCAAAACGTTGCAAGGGCTGTCTTGATACAGGTAACTTTGTTTTCCAGTATAAGCCTTCTTTTAATTGCAGATTCTTTCCATATTTGAAAATTCTGTGAAACCAGCATGCAGGTTGTCACATCTAAACTAAGGCGAAGCATCATTTACCATTGTTGTAAAAATACCTGCACGGACTTGCAGCAGAATAACGTAGCTCCTTAGACAAAAGGAACATATCTTTAAACATAAGTACATCCTTGGCTTTTTCCTACCATCCTAGCTGGTGTGGAGAAAGCAAGGAATTTTATTTAATGTAATACTGCAGACAGAACGCTCTAGACAGTTTAGAAGCCTAGATTATGAACAGAGGAAAAACACCAAGATATCTGTGCTTAAACTAATGTCTTACGGTGGTCGCCACAGCGGAACTCCAGTCTTCTAATGATTGGCACTGGATTTTTACGGTGCCAGCCCAATGCCCAACCTTCAAGGAAGGCACACCCATTCATGCACACACCTACCTGCATGCCTTTAAATGTCACTCGACCACGGGGAGGACATGCAGACTTCACACAGAAGGCGCTCCAGCCGAGAATCGAACCTGAGAGCCTCTTGCTGTGAGGAAAAGATGAAAAAAAAAAAACATTTGAAAGGGTTTTTATTATGTACCCTGACATGTTATTTATTAATGTATGTATTTATATATTTTTTGTGTGTATATGTGTGTGTGTGTATTTAGTTAGTTTGTTAGCTATTGTGCATATGTTTTTATTAGTTGGAATGTTTACCTGTTTTAATTTGAGGCCCAGATAAAAATATTCACATTTACAGAAATTTAATATATATATATATATATATATATATATATATATATATATATATATATATATAAAAGAGCAGGACTGGTGTTTAAAGATGTTATCCAGTAAATATAAAACTGTAGTACAGAATACAAAAGTAAATGAGCATTGGAATGACTGCACCAAAATCTATTGACAGTGACATTAGGAAAATTAATACAAAATTATGCTGTAAAAATCACAATTAAAAGTGAGGGGTGAGGTACAAATCCAGATGTAGAGTAGTTAATTATTAGGCTGTCAGAAAAACCTCTCAGTTGACAAGTCTCTTGGTGTATATCTGGCAAAGCTAATGGAAAAAAGTATATTTAGTTTACTAAATAATTAAATTGACAGTTTGTGGTTCTACCTAGTAGGTTATCACATTTTATGTGACTCTACACTTCCAGCCCCAGTTATTTATTCAATGAGACTTGGCCAGTGATTTAAATCAATGAGCCAAACATTTTTATGCACCTGCAGAAGAAGTCGGTTCCATCTGAGAGGAAGGGGAGTGAAGACAGGATCCATGCTAAAACATGTATTTTGTTTTCAAGATCTTATGCAGACGTACCTGTCTGCAGTTTATTTTAATGTTGTATCATTTTATTGTAGTAATATTGCTTGAACAGGCTGACCATTATGGCATTTTAAGGGCTAGTGAGAGTTTTCTCATGTTAATTTTATTTTTAAATTCAACCCAGACTCATGTTATGCAAGATAAGATTATGGCATAGTTGCTCATACTTTGTGGTTTATAACCATTATTGTGATTTGAAAATTCTGAGAACCCAGCAAGCAATACCTCCCTATACAATGTAAATTGTTCCTCCCATCCACAGCAAAAGTTGGTTTGAATGTTCTGCAGATGTTCTTCATGTTTCACTGTTGCAGTCATTACATTTGGGTAATCTGCTTGCAGGTTGCCCTCAGTCAGCCTGATTAACAAAGTCTTGGGTCCTGCGTCAGTTGCTGTCCCTTCTTCCATGACGTCAGGTCATCAGGGGTATAAAGCATGCAGCTGGCGCCATTACATCAGTCTTTCTTGCCGTGCGGTGCCCGAAGCAGAAGCAGTTTGCAAGTGCCGGTCGGCCAACTCCTGAAATTTTCATTTTCGAGTTTCAGAACATAAGTCTTTAACTAAAAGCTAAGTACCCCATTGGGGAAACTTTTTCTTGCTCCTTACCAATGTCAGTAAAAGTTAATAATTGCATTACTTGTGGAAAGCAAATACCTCATAAAGATTTTCATTCATACTGTATTCCTTGCCTAGGCCCTGACCACGACGTATCTTGCTGTCAGTTTTGTGCTTTATTTAATCAGTGCACTATCCGTCTTCGGTATATTTTTGCCTCTGAATATTTTGGTTCTTGGTTTAATTATCCAGAAATGTCGTCGGTTAGCCATCCGACTACCGGGATTCCGAAAAAATGCAAAGATAAAGACAGAGACAGGCCACCAAGGTCCAAAACTGCCGACGATGCTTCTCCTAAGCCAGTCGCCAGTTCGCCGGTACTCAGTGAGGCACTTTTGCAGTCCCTGATATTTGCTACTACTGATTCGCAGGCCTCTACTGAGACCCATTCGGAGTCCGGTATGCTGCGAGATACTTCAACTATGGAACTTGCGGATGTCTCTACCTTGGATGGGTCCGGAGCCGCTGTGAAGCCACCGGCTTCTGAGGATGTATTCACGCCTACGGACTTGCATATTAAATCAACGCCTCCTTCATTACTAAGGCCTAAATCTCGATCCATGTCTAAAAAACTGACGCCCAGGCCACATGCTCAGGCCTCTATGCCTAAAAAACAAATGATAAAAATGGCTGAAATCTAATAACTCTAATCAGGGATAGCCAACCCCCCCCCTTCTAACAGGCCTAGGGCTGAGCTTGACTATGAATCTTCTGATCAGGATTCTGTTTTTTCTGTCTCTTCTGATGACCTAGATTTGTCCTTACCTACTTATGAGGTTCTGATGCAGAGGACTCTATTCCCTCTGCTTCTCCTCCTGAGGATTTTTCTTTTGGGGAAAAGGGAGCATTTTCACAGGGAAAGCCAGGAATTTTCTGATTCAACAAAGATGCTTAAGGATTTCCTTCTCCTACCTCAGCATAGCCTTTGGCTATTCCTCCTGTACTAGACATTTCCTTGGAATCCAATTTGGCCCCTGATTCCCTGCCTCCTGCTCCCAGTAAACCTGACATACTACAGGGTCCCTGAGTGCCACAAGTTCCTTTTCAAAAATCCTATTGCAGATCCAGAGACTATTTCACAGGGGCCCAGGGGCATTAAGGCTTCTACTGCTAAAAATCCTACCCCTTCTGATAGAGACTCCAGGGTGCTGGATAGATGGGGTAAAAAGGTTTAGACTTCAGCAACCTTGGCCATTAGAGCTTTAAAATGGCAATTTCATATGTTAAAATGTCAGCAACAGGTTATTGGACTGCTTAAACAGAAAATGATGTTGATTCCTGACTGTGTGGAAAATAAAGACTTACAGGATTTAATGCATTCTGCTGAACATGTTGGAAAACATACTTTGCAATGTGGTTTTGATTCTTTAGAGGCCTCTTGCAGGGCTGCTGTTACTGGGTTGGTGCTTAGAAGGCATGCTTGGCTTAAGGAGCAATCTTTGCTTGATCATGTTAAAGCTAAATTGTTGGATGCTCCTTTAAATCAGGATCGTCTGTTTGGCAACAAGGCTGAAGAAGTTCTTAAAAAGATGGAAGATAAAGCTAAGTCTATGCAAACTGTTAAAGATTTTTTACAAGTTCAGCCTCCTAGATTTGGTAGGCACTGGCCCCTCTAAGAGTTGTTCCTTTCCAGCCCTTTCCAGGTCTTCTCAAGCCAAACCCAGACACAGCAAAAATCCCAGGTTTCAGTCCCAGGGAAAGCACAGAACTAAGCAGTGGGGGGCCTCCAATTCCTAATCTGGGAATAACAAGACTCCCCCCTATGGTAAACTGTCTCAATGACTTCCTTTAAAATTTCCAAGCACTTATCTTGTGACTGCCCCTTTGGGGGGAAAAGATTGCTCTTCATGCAAAGAACTGGGAACTCATTACCCAGGACAAATGGGTTTTAAATATAGTGTCCCAGGGATACAGATTTCACTTCAACACGTTGCCAACACCAAATGGGTGGCCAGACCTACCCCCAAATCAGTGGGCAGAGGCTCAAAAACAAGTACTTTCTCTCTTAAGCATGGGGGCTATTCAACTGCTACCAGAAGAGGAAAAGGGACAAGGTTTGTACACAAGACTTTTCCTGGTACCCAGAAAAGACAAATCATGGCGTCCTATCCTGGACCTGTCTACTCTAAACACCTTTCTGGAGATTCCAAAATTCAAGATGCTGACTCTTCACCAATTACTTCCTATGCTAGGCAAAGACACCTGGTTGGCAACGCTAGATTTAAAAGAAGCATACCTGCATATCCCAATCAGGGAATCTTGCAGAAGATACCTACGCTTCAAAGCAGGCTACATGCACTAATAGTTCTCTGCACTGCCCTTTGGCTTATCTACTGCGCCCAGGGTATTCACAAAGTGCCTAGCTCCAGTTCTTGCATTTTGCAGACAAAGAAGTATTCAAATATACCCATACCTGGACGATTGTCTAATTCAGGCTGAAAGCCAGGACATACTTTTAAATCATCTGACCTTTGTAAAAAGGGTTCTAACTTGTCTGGGGTACACCATAAACGAAAAGAAATCACAACTGGTACCCTGTCAACAAATTACATTCCTGGGAGCAAGCTTGAATACAACTTCCCAGATGGCTTACCTCATGCCAGAAAAGCCAATTCATTTCACAACCTACTTCAAACAAGTGGCCACAAAAACCCTGCTATCTGCAAGACAAATACTTACAAGCCTTGGGGTTCATGGCCCCTGCATTCTTCTAATTCCATATGCAAGACTGCATATGAGGAAACTACAGTGGTATCTAAAAAGCCTATGGAGTCAACATTCTCACAGCCTAGAAACAATGATTCCTATCATACCTTGCCTACGCCTAGAGTTCCTTTGGTGGGCAGAGGCCTGCCACCAAAACAAGGGACTACCTTTCACACCACCCCCCTGCCACCCAAGCCCTAACAACAGATGCATCAGACTGTGCATGGGGGGGGGGTTCAGCTGGCAGGGAAGTGCATTCAGGGCAAATGGAACCCAAGTCAAATGCACCTGCATATTAATCAAAAAGAAATGTTAGCTGTACAGAATGCTCTGATAGCCTTCAAGGACTTACATTCTTCCAGGACAACTAATGATAAAGACGGACAACACCACGGTTATGTGGTACATAAACAAGCAGGGGGAGTACACATTCTTACCCCCTCTGCAGACTAGCCATGGCATTGTGGAACACAGCCTTGAGCTACCAAGTGCACATACAAGCTCAATTCCTGCCAGGAAAATTAAATACTCTGGCAGACGGACTAAGCAGAAATCTCATGGACCCACACGAGTGGAAACTTGGAACCAAGGATTTTCAGCATGTTGACAAACGAATGGGGGACCCCAGATATCAACCTGTTTGCCTCCCCCCAGAACTACCAATTGAACAAATTTTGCACAAGGACTCCCCACAAATGAGCCTGGAAATTGGATGCTCTGTCTTTCAGATGGAAAAACCTATCAGTCTATGCCTTCCTCCTGCTGCCTCTGCTCTCCAAAGTACTACTAAAAGTCAAACAGGACAAACCAAGGATGATTTTTATTGCTCTAGACTGGCCGCACCAACACTGGTGTACCCCCTCCTGCGCAGTGTGTCATGGTTATCTCCATGGCACCTGCCTCAGACTCCTTCCCTGCTGTCTCAGCAGGAGAACCAGATTCTACACCCTCAACTTCCAACACTGAACCTTGCAGCCTGGCTAACTCTCCCTTACCAACCCTCAGCAAACCTGTGATGGATGTTATCTTAGAGGCAAGGAGGCCTAGTCCTAGAAAATCTTATGCTGAAAAATGGAAAAGATTCTGTGCCTGGAACCAATCTTAAGGGATGAGCACAACAGCGCCTAATTTACCTCCGATTTTACAGTACTTAACTGAGATGCTTCACAAGGGCCTGTCTTTTTCCTCCATTAAAATCTATGCCTCAGCCATTTCAGCTCATTATAACACAGAACCTCCCCCTTCTCTCATCCACTGCTCAAGCAGTTCCTCAGAGGGGCCAAAAATTTGAGACCACCCAGGAGAGCTCCAACCCCAGCCTGGGACCTTAACTTTGTATTGGAGAAACTCACTCTACCTCCTTTCGAACCAGCTGTTACTGCAGACTTAAAATGTCTTTCTTGTAAAACAGCTTTCCTTTTAACAATCACTTCAGCTAGAAGTGTATCTGAATTACAGGCCCTTATGGCAGTGGAGCCTTTCACCATCTTTCATGCGAACAGGGTGTCACTCAGAACCTATCCATCCTTCATGCCCAAGGTGGTATCCAGTGTGGCTCTTAATCAGTCCATTCATTTGCCAACCTTCTTTCCTAATCCACAGAACAAAGGGGAACGGATACTGCATTCCTTAGATGTGCACAGACAACTTAGATTCTACTTGGACAGGACTAAACCTCAAAGAAAATCTGAACAACTGCTGGTAGCATTTGCTGCAGGGGCAGAGGAGAAGGCTGTTTCAAAACAAACCATTTCTAAATGGATAAGCAATTGCATTCATTTCTGCTGTAAGCACCATGGAAAACCTATCCCCCAGGGGATCAGACCTCACTCCACCAGGGCTGCATCTATTTCTACAGCCTTTCTCAGAGGCCTTCCTATCAGGGACATCCTAGAAGCTGCTACCTGGAGTTCTGTACATACTTTCACCAAGCATCATCATGTGCCAATTTTCTCTAAATCCAGAGCTGGCTTTGCCACTGCAGTCTTACAGGGCCTTATAGCTGGCCCTAATGCTATCTAAACTCCTCCTCCCAACCATAGCTTTGGGAATCTACCCAAATGTATTGACTGCAACAGTGAAACACAAAGAACATAGTACAGTTGTGTACACTTACCATAAATGTAGATGTTCGAGTGTATTCACTGTTGTAGTCCTGGTTACCCTCCCTCCTGTCCCCTAACTTCTTTTGGCTATACCGCTACTTTCCTTTACTATGCTTAAAAGCCTTTTTGGTGTATTTGCTTTTTTGTTGGAGGTTTGTGTTTTTATGTTTAATTGCTTCCCATTAGGGGGGCACCTGACAGCTGGGGCAAGAAAAACTGATATAATGGCGTCGGCTATATGTATTATACCCCTGATGACCTGACGTCATGGAAGAAGGGACAGCAACTGACGCAGGACCCAAGTCTTTGTTAATCAGGCCGACTGAGGGCAACCTTGCAAGCAGGTTACCCAAATGTAATGACTGCAACAGTAAATACACGCGAACATCTACATTTATGGTAAGTGTACACAACTGTACTTTCTTTATCTAGATTGACTGCATTGTTTTGCTCAACAGTTTGTCTAATAACCAAGCATTCTGTCATACCCATCTGACTATTTATTTTTGTTTAATGTAATTAATCTACCCTGTCCCTCTGCAGGTAAGTATTGTTGGTTATGGGAGAAACATGAAATAAACACTCCCATATTTTTGTCAGTGTCTGTTACTGAAAACTACTACACCTGAAACAAGAATGCAGAACTGTGGATTAAGCATATTTTTTTATTTATTATTATCTTTAGTTTTACATATTTTTAACTGGATTGTCCAAGTGGATTGAGTCCCATTTTCAGTAGTGACCGTATACCACTGTGCAGTTAAGATACTTGTTCAGAATCATACAGTATGTAAACACCGAGTGATAGAGTCAAACCCAGAACTACATGATAAAGCTCATTTGTCACTCTAGCCTTAATCTTCTGCCTTCAAGTTATACTGTCATACAGCATAAATAAAATGTTAAATTATTTTGGAGAATTCACCTCCACACCCTCTCTAATTAGTCTTGATGACAAAGCTGCATTTTATTCAGAAAGTGTGTCTGTGTTTCAGATGCCTTCATTTACCATGTTAAACCTTGATGTATTTTGTGGAACATTGCACTTGCCTGCATAGTAATGGGGAAATGAGGTTTGCAGTGTTTGCTGTGTCAATTTACAAATTTCTAACATTTCTTGACTTTGACTCTTGAAGTATAAACAGCCTCTCAAAGTACAAACATCTGCAAATATAATGTGTTTTTTGTGGTTATAATGTGCCCTTCAAAGGTGAATATGTTTTGTGATAAAAGTCAAAATTTACATAGTCTGAAAATGTATTTTACAGGCTAATGCAGCATTTGTGCTAATGCTGTTTGACTGAAATATTGGCAGTAAAACTAAACTAAATCATATGTCTCCACTGTACTGCAAAACGGTTTTTGATTTGATGGTAGAACCCTGCTGATTTCATACATTTTCACAGCTCGTAATACTGTACTCTGTTTTTAACAGACTCTTGACCTGTTTAATGTCATTTATTTGCAGATTTCTGCATGACCCCATCAATACTGCCATTTAGCTGGGGCATTATAGGAAGGCAGTCTACTTTAAGATGCAGTAATCCATTATTATGAGCTAAACCCTTGTACTATCTATGGCAGTGCTGATTATCTGTTAGGGTGGAAAATCAAACAAAGCTAAGGGGTTATAGCTTCAGCTGAATCTTGGAAACCACCGGAAGAAAAAAATGTTTGCACTGAAATGAATCCAATTATGGTACAGTATTCCTAAAATCAAAAGGAGAAGTCACCATTTGCTGTAGAAGGAAATGGTTCAGTTTTGAATGGAAGAAACTGGTAACAGAAGTTGGTTTTAAAGTGGAAACAAATACAGCTTCTGAGGAAATATTATGTGAAATGGGTCACAGCTCCTGATTCCAAAAGATCAGTGCAGAGCTGCAGTGACAGATACAGTATCTGCCAAACAGTGCAATACAGAAAGGATTTCAAATGTGCAGTTAGCCTGTAGGCATTGTTTGGGGCTAGCCACCTGATAGTGTGGACATTGTCTCTACTTGATTTGGTCAGTGTTGATATGACACCCCCTACTACGTGTACAAAATGGGGGAGAAAGGAGCTGATGCTGATGCAAATGACAAACTGTCAGTGTGGGGATAGTGAAATCACAGACAAGTTCTGGGATTTCATTAAAACAATACAGACTATCTAGAGATGGGTGTACAGTAACAGATGTGTAAACTTCTGGCTTCCCATTCACATTGTGATGACAGATGTGACACAACCTCCATTTGCGGAAGCAAGCTCATTCAAAGTTGTATTGTAAGCGGGAGAAAGGCAAAGACATGCGCATGGATACGACAAAAAAGGAGGGTAACAAAAATATTTAAAGTAATGAATATGAATGCCCAAAGTCTGTGTAATAAGTTATCTAAAGTTGGCACATTGATGGAAAGGGTGTTGATATTGTGGCTGCAAAAACATGGTACACACAAAATCAAAACTGGGGTATGAACATAATAGGGTACACAATTTCTAGAAGGTACAGAAGGGAAAATCTGGGAAGAGGGCTAGCAATATATCAGAGCAACAAAACATTGAAGTAAACAAGGAAGAGAGCAAGCACTTTGCATTTTACTGGGGAGTGGAAACAGGACAGAAACCACACTAGTGTTATACAGAACACTTCCTCCTCATAGGGATGACAGAGTGCATCGCTGTATGGTGGAGACTGTGGAGACATTTCTGACTGGAGACACGGCAGCCACAGCCGAACATTCCTGGGGCAAGGGGTGAGATACAAAAACAGCCTATTCTGCAATATACATTGTTGGATCAGAAGTTTTAGTAAGGAAGGAGGGAATGATGTAAGACTTCAAAGAGGGGCAGTCGTGTCAGATCAATGACTCTTAAATCAGTGTGGTTCTCTGCCTGCTCAAATACAGATGCATGCCACTCAAAACTGAGGTGTCTCAGCTTCAGTGTGATTGACGTTACAGTGCATTTGCATTTTGCAATACACTTGTTTCCAGTCCAGAATGAGTTTAAAAGACTTACACCCATTGGTTGCTAGAATAGGATCTGGCATCCCCACAACAGTGTAAAGGATAAAGGAGGTTATTGCGATCACAAATAGTATATGCATGCAGAGATGTATATTGTATTATATTGCATCATAGATTCATAGGTGTTTACTAGGCAAACGACCAGAAGGGCCTTTTTAAGCCTAGCCTGCATCCCAAATCTCTGACAAGTTCTGATACCCTTGATAAGTGTAAGCATGGGCCTGGGAGATGTGAACCATTTACAGGTTACCTGTGTCCATCAGAGACATAGTTGCCAAACCAGGGATGAATTTCCAGCTTCCCATCCAATTGTCCAAGTAGCACTTAAATTGGGTTAGGGAGGAACTCTGCTTCACATGGATGAGGAGCCTGTTCCACAGACTGGGTAGTCTCTGGGATACATACCCATCTCTCCAGCAGGTCCTGTTTATATCACAGGCAAGGTTTAAGTCTTTAGAATGGGTAATTCTGGTGCTGTTTGTTTTGTGGATATGCAAGAGGTTCATCAGAGTGGGGTCTGACAGTGCCCTGTATACCAGACATAGATCTCTGCTCAGAAGCCTGTAGGAGACAGATTACAGGGACAGGGCCTTGAGGTATTTTGCATAGGACATGTTACTTTTTCCCAGTATTCTATTGGTGAGGAACCTTTGTGAACATTCCAGTTGTTGGATATGCCTGGTTAGGTATGTACCAAAAGGGGCATTGTGCTCAATGATAGGTCCGACGAATGCCGAATACAGTGGAACAATTACTTCCTTGAACTTGAATGCCATAACTTTGTTTGAGTTGCACAATATAGAATGATTTCCTCACCACTGTAGACACGTGGTGATGAAAGGCTAGATTACTATCTGTGTGTGTCCCTAATTTCCTGACTACTGGGTCAACTCTAAGGGGTGTGTTGTCAATATGATAGTTACCAGGGATGGACGACTTCCCAAAGGATACTATTATACATTTCTTGCCATTTACTTTTAGACCATGGCTCTGACACCAGTTGTTTGTCTGTGTCAGCCCCTCCTGGAGAACATTTGTGTCAGAGTGAGATTCAATGACAGGTCCTAATTTGCAATCATCTGCAAAGTTAGTCAGCCAGAGACCATTGACATTTGCTTTGACATCTGAGAAGTAAATGCCAAAAATGAGCGGTGCAAGGACTGATCCCTGAGGGACTCCTCTTGTGACTGGCCTCTTTGTAGAGGTGGATTCCCCAATTCTAACTTCCTCGGTCCCGTCTGTGAGCCAGTTGGCTATCCACCGGGTGACATATGGGTTTACACCTAACCTCTTGAGTTTGTCAACAATGCCCAAGTGGGGTATTGTGTCAAATGCCTTGCCCAGGTCAAGGTAGGCAGTGTGAATGATTTTGCCCTCATCCATTGCTTTGATGACCTTCTCAAAGAAGTCTACCAGGTTGAGTAGACGTAATCTGCCCTTGACAAAACCAAACTGGGTTGGGTCCAGTGTCTGGAGGTTTGCAATATCTCTGTTGATCATCTCCATGATAATTCTTTCCATGGCTTTACATATAAGACTAGTGAGACTTATGGGGCTGTAGTTTCCACGGTCAGTAGATGACCCAACTTTGTGCAGAGGGATGACTGTTGCCTTTCTTCATTCATGAGGCCCAAAGCCTGTTTGGAGGCTACAGTCAAATAGTAATTCCAGACGCCCTGATAGGTCATGTTTCATGCTATTTAGAAGGTATCCTGAGATATTGTCTGGGTCCACTGATGCAGTGTTCTTGGTCTTAGAGAGAGCATTAAGGTCGTCTTCCTTAGTGATAATAGGGGGAGTTATATCTGATGATATTTCCTGAGGGAGGGTTGAGGGCAGAGACGAGTAATGTTGGAGCTGTATTTATCACCCAAGAGATTTGCTATGTCTTTTGGCTCAAAATAGGTGGCTCCATTTACAATTAGCTCTGCACACAATTGTGTATTAACTTTGAGGTTATGGACATAGCTAAAGAATGCTTTGTGGCTGTCCTTGGCTTCTGAGGCCAAACATACCTCAAATTTGGCTTTGGTAGACTTTGTTTGTTCTGTGAGTTGCTTCTGTTTAGTTTGATGCAAGTGCTTTTATCCTGCTGGGGGCTGCACCTCCTAATTTTTGCCTTGATTTTCTTCCTCCTGTTATACAGCCAATTGATTTTGTGATTCCACCAGGGTGGCTTGTTTTTTGGTAGTTCTGTACTGCTTCATGGTGAGTACAGCTGCCTCTATGCAGCTATTACATGCTTGTACAAGGTTTCTGTGAACAGTTCTGCATAGGTAGAAGTGTTCACAGGGTTTATGGGGGCTTGAAATTTTGCCTGGTTCTCACTTAATAGCAGGAGGTTAGCCTTAGAATAGTTTCTGAATATTCCAGGTTTAGCTGAGGGTCCAGGTTTTACTTTTACTTCAAAGGAGACCATTTTCTGGTCTGACCTTACCAAGGAAGGCATTACAGTAGGGCATATGCAGCAGTCTCCCATATTAGTGAGGACCAGATCCAGTATGGTTGCACCCCTGGTTGGTGTATTGACTATTTGGTGCAGGGAGTTTGTGTTTACAAAATCCAGGAATCTCTGTACCTGTGCATTTGGTGTCGTATAAGATTCCCAGTTAATAATGGGGTGATTAAAGTCACCCATGAATATGGTATTGGGTTGGATGGTTAGTGTTTCTAATAAGTTTAAATACATGGTATGGGTTTCCTGGGTCATAGAGTGGGACTTATAGCTTGCAAGGAAGTGGTATTGGATTTTACTTATGGTGATTTGAACATGGAGCAACTCAAGTGCATTGTCCTGTTTGACCAGCCTTGAACGATATTTATTTTTGATGCAAATAGAGACACCTCCACCTTTAGTCCTTGCCTGTTGAGTAGCTGGCGTAAATGTGTGGAAGGCATTATAACCTTGCACTGTTGATGTGCTCTCCATGGCTTTAAATCATGTCTCAGTGACCGCACAAACATCAGCATTCTCTAGGGTAAAGAGAGCTTCTAGGGAGAGAAGTTTTTTTGTTTAGACTTCTAGCACTGAGCAGTAATACCTTTAGATTTTGTTGGTTTTGATTTGCTATGTCGGAAGGACTTTCAGTTTGGCATTGCCTAAAAAAGGCATTGTGGGAGAAGACAGTGTTTTAGCTAATTGAAAGCCTAGCGGAGAGAGGTTCAGACCATCCCTGGCAAAGCATCGTGGTCTGTTGACCATCTTCTGCCATGCTGACAAACATTGCACCCCCTTAGAATGACTTTAGAAACTAAGCCAATTATTAAAGTCAGTCATCTTTTGTTTGTATTGTGGCATCATCCTTGGAGAAGGTAAAGTGCTGCTCAATGCTAGGCTCATACCAGCCTGAGACACACATTCCAAGTGCTCCATGATGTTTCTCTTCATATAGTCTAGGGAGGTACATTTCAGGTCATTTACTCCCACATGACTATGACTGAGTCATATTGGTAATTGTGGTCCAATGACCTGTAGTACATGTGTAATGTGGTGGAATCTAGCCACTGATAAGCAACTGACGATAGCTTTCTCCTTACTCAGCCTGGTGAGAGGGACATCAGTGTGTCTCACGATCGAGTCTCCAATGACTAGAATCTTGGATTGTGTGGTACTTGCCTTATGGGCTTGGAAGTAGAGACTCCATGCGATGTAGCTTTATGTGTTGATGTGGGTGTTGTTTTGAAAGAGCGCACTTGGGGCTGCTGAGGGTATTTGTTATGTGCAATTTGTCTAGGAGGTCTTTGTGGTTTAGGAAGGTTACATTTAAGTGCCTCAGCATATGTGGGTCTATACATCTGCTTTGAATTGTGTGTGATGGGTGCAGCGTGTGTAATACTGACAACTTTATTGACATTAGGAGTACTTTTATGCGAGAGCTTTGCCTCCAGTGACATTGTATAAATACATCGCTCACATACCATATCAGTTTGTTTGAAAATTAACTGGTTGTCAGTAAACATGAGTCAATTTCTACATTGCCTTAGGATGCGCATATCCACCAAGCTGGTAATGGAGACAGTAGGAAAGTTCATATCCATGACCCTTTTTATTGATTAGACAGCTGGAGTGAGAATATCATTCACTGTCAGGAGTATCCGATTTGCAACTATGTGGACAGTGCTTGTCACTGCAAACTAGTTGTTCTGTGTGCATCTAGGTACTGGAGAAATTTAAATTGTGCTTTTACAGGAAAAATGTCACTCAAGGTGTCTGAGTCTGTACAGAGCACTGCCAAACAGTTGAGGGGAAACTAATACATAAACCCTGAAAATTTAAGGACAAAGTATTTAGGCAGATATTCTGAAGTTAGAAACAAATCAAGAAGTACTTACTGAAAACAAAGAATTAGTTTGTCTCAGGACAACTTGGGTTTGCCCATGTATCACTTGACAATCACTGTAACTATTCTTCTCCTCCTCCAAACAACTCCAACTAGAATGTATGCTATTTTACTCGCATAGATATACATACTTCTTATAATAAGTCTCACTGGTCTTTGTACTTATTTCAGTGTACACTTACTAGAAGTGTAAACTGTCTTAAAACTGTAGGTACTGCTAGTTAAAAATAGCACATGTAGTCATGTCCATTCTACCTATTTGTAAATGTTAATCTAACAATATTTCAGTCCTGCAGTTCCTGTAAACTATTGAGAACAAATTATTGAATGTCTCTGCTTGTATGTAATCTGCTGCCTTTTCATTTTGTATATTTCTCATTGCATTAACTACTTACTATACGTTAATTGTGGAGCTTTTCTCCCCGGGCATCCACTGAAAATGGACCTGGTCCAACTGGATTTTCCTGGTTAACAAATGTAAAATAAATAAATAAATACAATTGTCAAGAATGATGAAAAGAGGGGATTCTCATGAATGGCTACGGCCTGGCTACTACTAATGCTGGTCTCACCACAGCTTCACTCTGTTGGGATAATATGCTCCTGAGATCATATTTTTATATGTTTAATCCGCAAAGCATATCCAGAAGTCACATGATTTTATTTGTCAAACATAATGAACAAACAACCCATGTGTCAGAAATGATGCTATGTTTTTTGTGGAGACTAAACAAAGCACAGCAGACAGTTCATACAGGTAACTTTCTGCCTAGGTGCTTTCTGCTTTCATACTTGCCAATCATCAAACCTTCTCCTACTGGTCTTCAGCTCATTTGTCTCCTCATCACCGGGGAGTCCCCAGTGTGAGTGGGAAATCTGACTGGAGCAGCCTTTGTCCAGGTAACCATGAAGACCGCTTGTGTCCTCACCAGTATACAGACAATTTCTGAGATGCTCATCCAACCCCTGGTGGCTGATGTTGGACACCTGCACCACTGTGAGGCATCCTATACCCTACCCTGTATATGTGCAAGTTTCCATGCAAATGTGACCGAAGGTTATCCTCATCAAGCAGATGCCCATGGTTTTGGCCATTTTTTGGTGCTGTGCAATTTTCCATTTGCAAAGCACTGACTGCCTTATCAAAAGTTGCATCTTCCTTTACATGGGATTTGCAAGCTGGTGTCCACTACTTATTCCCAATCTCACATGGCCTGGCTGTTCTAGTGCCTAAGCCTCCTTTCAGACTTTGTCATCTGGGTCATAGCCAGGGCTTTATGACTTTAACCCACATATGGCCTGATGGGTGAACTGATATACTATCTCACATAAAATAGTTTACCAGGAATTTATGGAACCTGGTACTTACTGTTTCTTAGACTACCAAACCAGTATTTTGGTTAGAGGTAAGGACAATGTGAAAATGGACAAAAGTGATCACAGTTAAAGTGTGGTATAAGCAGACGTTAAAACATAAGAGTTCAATAGCAGATAACCTCAAGCCATTTCTAGTCCAACCGTTATTTATTTATTTGGCATTTGTTTCCTGGGAGAGTGTGATGAAGTGGAAGCCTGGGGAGAAATAGTCCAAAATTAATTTACAAAAATACAAAATACAAAGGTTATATACAGTTAACTTAAATTTTTACAAATAGTGCTACTAAAACTAGAATTACTGTGTCCAACTAATAGTGTCCACAGTATTTAATATCCAAAACATGTAAACTAAGTGGTTGTTTATAAATTCATTTGGATTTATAGGGCAAGCATTAGCGACAGGAGAAAATTGCAATGGAAATTAGATAGAATGAAGTAGGAAGGTGCATGGGATGACAGGTACAGGACATGGAGTGGGTTAGATCCAAATGGTTAAGTTATCTTAAACTAAAATGTGAGAGAATGCTGAGGTAGTCTCTGTTACTGAGATTCCAAAGAAGATAATGTTGAGAAGATTAGGTGGGATATTTAGAATAGTGGAGATAGTAATAGAGTAAAAGGAAGTAAAATATGTCTTATCTAAACAGATTACATCCCCCAAACCCTCCTAAAGATGCTTTTAAGCACCTCCCACTCCCATGCAGTCTTGAATTCAGTAACTGTTTTCCGTAAGTGTTATTCCTATCACCTGCCTTCTCCTTCAGAAACATAATACTCACGCATATTTCCCCTGAGCTATCCTCACTGTATCCTCAAATTGTTTGTGTATTCATGTCTCTCTCTTTCTGAAACATAGTGCCCATTTGCACTATGTTGATTACCCCTGTGGTAGTTAAGTGTCCACGATATGCATCTCGTAGCTGCTTTCTTCAGTTCTATCAATGCTGACCTCTCTTATTCCTGCTTTGTATAACTTTTCATTCCTTCTTTTATTGCAAGTTTGTGGTTCTTAAATGAGTTGAGTGAATCATCTGATATACCCACCCCCAAGACATTTACTTATCCTCAGCTTGATCTTTGTGAATCCTAGTTTCTGGTTTAATCCTGCCAGTCAGGGTTGTCAGACCCCAGGCGTACTGGTACAATGCAATTCATAGGAGGCAATTAGGTCAGGGAGTCACCATAGCCACACATAGAGGATGCTAACTTTACTTTTGAGTGGATGCCCTACTCCCCTATGTGCTGGTGCTTCTGCTATAGGCCAGTGCCTGCAGTTAGACATCATCCAAGACTGGCCATACCCCACTTTCAAAGACAAATAAGCTTACTCAAAAACCTGCCTACATGTCCAGCCCATCCTTTGTTCTTGGCTTTGTCCTTCATTGAGGTTTCTAAGACCTACCAACATTTTTCATCAGAATGGAATCCCAGTCCAATCACTGGGTTGAGGCACCAAGCAAGAAAAGCCTCATCATTTCTCTGTCCTCCAGTATGCATCTAATTTGCTGGTCAAAATGGGCTACCTGGCTCACAGGAGTTTATCCCTCAATGCCCCTGGAGCTGGCTCATTTCTTTATGCATTGTTGTCATTGACCTCTTCTGAACTGCTGATATCCTGTCTGTCATTATGCTGATGAGGCTCCCAAAACTTCACAAAATACTGTAGCTAATATCTTACCAGTGGTACATAAAATGGCTAATAAGTTCTAATTTTTACTCATACCTCTCAACTGTACAGATTTTTGCAGAATGTCCAAAATTTTGCCTCACATTTTTGCTCTGTTCCTCAAAAAATTGTGTTTTTTGCAAGGGATGCTTTCTTCTAGAACCCCACTATTTCAGCAGCTGTCCTTGTTGCTTACTTATCTTTTAACTTACCTGTTATGACTACCCCAGGCGCAGTGTTTTTTTATGTCCCCCTCCCTGAAAATATTTGCTCCTTTCCAGTGTTTGTCATTCTCAGATGCATCATTCTTTGATTAATTTACACTGCCATTTTGGATTATTCCTGCAGTCTTGCCAAGTTTCTAGCCCTCCTTGTTTCTGTACTGGCCCTGGCCCCGGCCAATAAATCTGCCACCAGCAAAAAGGTAAACATTTCCTTCCAGGCTGGAAGATTGCTTGCAAGGACAATGAACATTATAAGACCTACTACTGAATCCTGTCTTATCAGTGACATTCTTTTACTGTAATCCTCTGGGTTGTAATGTGTAGTCAGTGGTTTATCAACCTTACAACCTCAGGATGCACTCCAAGCCTGCCTGATTATTTCACTAACCACTCAACTGTACCTTGTCAGCTAGCTTGCTAATGTCTAAGTAGCCTCCATTTACCATATTTTTTTCAGTATTGCCTTCCTACTCAGCCAAATAATGAAATTGCTGTAGATTTTTTGGCATTTTCTTTTTGCTGTAAATCCATGACACCTTGTGTCCTTTGCCTCAGAGGGATCTATATAGTTATTTCTTCAGCAGTGATTTTATATTTTTCTCCTGGAGATAAGGTCAGACTAATATGGTGATAACTTCAAACTCAATTCTACTCCTGCTCTTTTGAAAGTGAATCACATATACAGTTGCTAGGAACTTTAACTTCTAAATGTTTTTTTTTTTTTTTAATTTTGGTGAAAGACTTAATGTCATGGGGGCCCCACTGTTTTCTGCAACTTTATTTTGCTATTTATTTCAGGGATTTTCTGCCTTTGAATGAACAGGGACTAGCCATTCTTCAGCCCCACACTGGACACGGCCACCGCTTCGTTTTGGTAAATATCAGCTCTTTTCCTTTGAGCACTGAAAAACATGCATTTAACAGTACTGCTTACCTGCTTTATTTTCTACCCCACGTCTATCCATTTTATTTAATTCCACTGCCTTTTCTTTGACCCTTTATGTGCTTATTTGAATAGCCATAAAAAAGTACTCTCATTTATGTCTTGATGCTTGGACATTTGCTTTTTCAGAGTTTCTTACCCATTTTCTTCTGCTTTAACTGTCAAATTTCCCATTCTTCATCCTTTACACTTCCTAAATACTATATACTTTTTATCCATACTTTCAAAGCTACTTCACTTGTGATACAGTGTTTCACTTCTTTTAAATGCGTTAGTTAGGGCTATGCACATACTGCGGTGGTGGTGCTGCAGTAGCGTTGTCACCTCACAGTAAGACGTTGTCCTGTTCGATTCTCAGCTAGAGCGTCTTCTGTGTGGAGAGATGCATGAATGGGCATACCTTCATTGAAGGTTGTGCATCAGGGCTGGCAACTCGGCATGTAAAAATCTACTACCAGTCATTAGAGGACCAGAGTTCCACGGTGGCGACCCTTAACCGGGAAAAGCCAAAAGACACAACAACAAGTTAGGGCCATGCACACAGGTTGCTGTCTGCACGCAAGTCCTGATGTACTCACGCACACTTCTACTTACTTAAATCAGTATTCATCTGGAGGGTATGGGTTACAGAGATTTGCTGCCCCCACCATAACTCTCAACCTTCCATCTCCACAAAGAGCAACACTAGCCCTCATAATGTGGAACAAATGGGCAAAATGTGGAACACATATTAATGGCTTACTAACATCTTCAACTAGGAAGGTCCTAGGATGGTTAAAATATGCTGGTTTTACTTATAAAGAAGATCTTTTAATGAATTAATATGATTAATTTCTACTTACCATGGATTTCACTTAAAAAAATTCCTAACACAATGTGTGACAGACTCTTTCAGTGTGGAACTTCGAGGAACATGAACTTTTTAAGACCCCAAATAAGTTATGTTCCTCATAATGAGGTACACTTGAGAGGTATGCCCCCCACCCCCACCTCTGACACATAAACATATTTTTTTGTTCGCATTAGTCACAGCTTTGCAGTTTGTTGTGTAGATGTTATTCAAGATATACAGGGCTTGATTACTTTCTGTCTCACTGACTTGTAATTTAAGTGGACTAGAATCAATGATTCAGGCTACAATGAAGTTGTTTTTGATGACCTGCAGTTTTGTTTGTGTCTTTCGGCTTTTCCTGGTTAGGAGTCGCCAGAGCGGAACTCCGGTCCGCTAATGATTGGCAGTAGATTTTTTACGTGCTGACTTTGCCAGCACTGACACGCAACCTTCAATGAAGGTACGCCCATTCACACGTTTCCAATAGAAGATGCTCTAGCTGAGAATTGAACGGCACAACGTCTTGCTGTGAGGCGACAACTCTACTGCAGCACCACCACCGCATGACCTGCAGTAGACTTGTTAATATTATGTACTGTACAGTTTTTCTTATTCTGTGCTATAATTTCAAAACATTTTCCTTTATTTTTCTGTATTATTTTATTTATTTATTTATTATTTGTTGACTGGGATAATCAGACTGAGCTAGTGTCCTTTTTCAGTGGAGGCCCGGGGAGAAAAGCTCCACATAAACAATATTTAACATCAAATTAAAATACAAAATATAAAAATTAACAAAATTATATAACAGATATAAAAATAACACAGTTTAAAATAATTCTGCAATGGGTGTTACAGATAGAAGAAAGAAATATCAGCAATTTACAGACTAATAAAACAAGTATAAATGCTTTAGTATTAGGACCAGGTAATTGCTGGAATCGGGTAGTACAATATTTGGACCGTTGCTGGTAGGCAACTTAGTAGATTTGAAGCAGTTTGAGTTATGCACCAGAGGTGTTGAATTCTAAATGTGAGAGCCAAGGTAATACTCAGTCAAGCTCTTGTATCTGATTTTGTGTGTGTTAAAGCCTGGAGAGTTTGTATGGTTATCACTGCGCTTCAGTCTTATGCATCTTGAATCTTTTCTACCATGACCTCCACTGTAAATGAATCATCCCCATTTTGTTTCCCAATAATAAGAACAAAACAAATATAACAAAGGTTATTTGTCCACAGTACTTTTTATGTATCTTGACAATTAGAAGGTGAATGAAGTGGAGTTGAATCTGTACTATATGATTTTGCCCAGGAGTACCGAGTGACTGATTTTCTGGATTATTTCTTATGCCACTCTACCTGAAATATTTAGATGGCGTCTCTAGAGTGTGAGTGCCATCTGTACACGGATGGCAATATAAGCATACTGCCCATAACTACTGTAGTGTATGCCTGCAGTCAGTATGACTTTGCGTGTAATTGGTTGTAATTTTAGACTGAATTCTGCCACCACATCTACTACTGATGCTAACTAGGCCTTCAATGTCTGAATGAGCAGCGGTAGGTAAGTCGCAAGGAATGCCTGATTTACTTAACTACTTTTAGGTGGCACTTTTGGACCAAGGTGCTACCAGAGATGCTGAAAATTAATTAGGATAAAAAAGTTAATTTGCTACTTCATAATTTATTTATTTATTCAGTCATGTATGTTCGTTCACTGGGGTTGAGCACGGATTGTAAGTGAACAATTGTGATTTAAAGGGACAAGACAGTAATCTTGTTAAAATCAGTTCAGAGTAAAGTTATACTGATTACAAGTCACACAGACTGAAGATAGTCTGTATATTATAAATGTGATTAAAAACTGCAGCTGAGAGCTATGCACAGAATATACAAGTTTTAGAACCTCAGCATAAAATAAAAACAAAATTTGGTAAACAATAAACAAGAAAATAATTGAAAGTGGCAATTGGGTGACATTCCTGTTTTATTGTATTACCTGCCAGACATTTTGAAGAGTGATTTTAGTCTATGTTTGCAAAGGCTGGAAAGACATGGACAGCAGTTTTATTCAGAAACCAGAGATCCCTGAAGAGATGTGCTAACAGTACAACTGACATGCTATAAAGTGAGAGCAGCCACTCCAACTAACTGGAATAGGGAAGATGTGATATGACTTAATAAAAACAAAAATGGGAATACCAAAGAAACATGGCTAGCATAAATAATAATAAATAAAATGCAAACTATCTGGAATCCGTTTTATTAACGGAATGAACTAGCATGAATTAACTATGATACAAAAGTTCCAGTCGACGTTTTTTTAACCCAGTAGAGATTAATTGTTTTCAATGCATACTCTTTAATTTGCATAAAAATCAATGAATGCTATGAAATCCAAAGGGAATTCCTTAGGGATGGAATATATTACTGTGTTATTCACCAGTAGTAGTGTTGGGGACAACACATGCATTCTGGCTGTTTAGCTAGAGCATGTGAAGTCTAATCTCGTTGGGTTTTCTTTAGAAAGATGGAAACTGATAAATGGGCAACAACTTTCAATTAAATTACCATATACACACAACTATTGTTAATGGAGAGAAGGCATTTTGATGTACTCACCAATGTTTAAAATATTCCAGTAATGGTATCAGAGGAAGAAAGTAACATATGTAAAGTATAGTAGAGAACTCAGTTAAGAGGTTATTAAAGCAACACTGTGGAATTCAGAAATGCTTATATTTGGCCATAATTGGGTATAAACAGGTAAATGTAGGCAATAATGGCTGACTGTAATTCAAAAACTTATAGGGAAGTTAAACATAAAACGGTTTTCAACTCACTGCAACCTGTTTGTGCTTAGTACCTTCTACTGACTCGCATACCTGCCAGCTGCTTTGATTTAGGCACAGCCCTATGATTTAGCCTTGCTCTTATTAAATTTCGTGACTTCTTTTTATGAGTATAAACATTATTAGATAATTTGCCTGTACAATGATTCTGTATTAAGTCTATGGTGTCTAATACCAAGCAACATTCTTGTTTGAACAGTAAGCAAGTGTTCCTCGTTCTGACTTTCTTCTGTGATTTTAAAGCTTTCTGCTGTGATTTTTAATGCTCAAAGATTGATTAGCTTGGCAATCTAACAGAGTTCACAAAACCTTTTATACAGTGCTGATTAGCACACAGGGAACCACACTGTACACCAAGATTTCAGCATCGTACCTCTCAACCTGTTAGTGCAAGAATCAGGAACAAAGCCAAAAATAATTGTGGCAGGGAGTGCCAAAGGCCCAAAGTCAGCTACATATTTTAAATATTTTTTATAAAGTATTAAGTTGCAGGAATAATAGGTTTTGGCTTTGCATGCTTTTCTGAAACTCAAATGTCTGTCATCATTTAGTGACTTCAGTCTTCAGTAATTTGTTAGAAAAATACAAATTGTATGAGAAGCAGACCACAAATAAGTGGCCAAAATCTGGACATTATGTGAAATTCTGGACAGTTGAGAGGTGTGCACTTCATTCTGCTAATGTGCACCCAATACACAGAAACCATCATTATGTTATTGCTGTATTCAGAACCTTGTGCAGCTGCTGTTAGCAGCAGCCTTCAACCTGTTTCTACAGCACAGTTAAAACTGGTTACCTAACTGTGCACAGTCTGGCTGAAAACCTCAGTGAAAATATTAACATTTAACAATCACCTACCTTGTTAATTAGTTATAAGTACACCCTTTGTTCAGAGCCGTCTTTTTGAGTCTAGATGTGGTTATTGGCTGTCACTGGTGCTCAGGGGTACATTTCACCAAGCTCCAAAGTGAAGATTAAGAACTCCACCCACTTTCAGCATTCTGTGTGTTTCATTAGTTTTGAAAATCTGCAGTTCTCCCTCTACACTGGTATCTCTTGAAGAATGCTGACGGACTGGGCCTTCAGTACATATACCCAAAGGAAGCTGCCTAAAATGAAATGGCTGATTGGCAAAGTATGATTTAATCCCAAAGGCTACCACCATAGTCCAAGCTTCTTCCTACCACCAATCTGTCCAGCAGGAGTAGTCCTTTTAGAGGGCTACCAATCATGCCAGTAGGATTAGTGTTTCAGTACCTTTTTGGGGAGGGATTGTGTTGTAGCCATGATTCATTTACAAATGAGCAAGACATTTTTATGTGGTCTGGGAAAGGTGAACTTGCAGACAGTAGAAGAAGAAAGTCCTAGAAAGTATTGTTTATTGTAGATGGGCTCGTCCAGGCTGTTGGACTTGTCCTTAACTTTAAAAAAAATGTGTGGATTTAAAACAGGAAATTGCAGGACTGATTAGCTGTCAGTTTGCTTTCTGATGAACTGATTTTATACTTTGAATTAATTGTTTCAAGGTTCACTCACTCTGATGCTAATTATGTCTGCTTGAAACCCTGGGGTTTCATCTTGGTATCACCTATACCTTTTAAGGTTACCTTCATGAGATGCATTTTAATTCATTTGTTAAAGTTGTTTTTTGTTGAACAGTTGTAGTACTAATTACTGCATTGCTTATGAAACTGTAAATAATTCTGACTGACACAGGAAATAGTTAAGCTTCTGACTAATTGTGTCCTGTACAAAGTTACCATCTTAAGATGCAATCATTTTTCCATGGAAATGGCTGTTTTGCACATGTTTTTACAGTTGCTGTCTCCGTTTTTTTGTTTGTAATCTGCAGTTATCCTTTGTATTTGCCTTGTGCATGAATTGTGATTGTCGAGAGTCTGTCTGGTTCAGTTCAGCAATGTTGTAAGCAAAGGTAAGCATTTAAACCGAGTCTGAGCTTGCACTTCACATTCTGATCCTTGACTGATATGGAGGTGGTATGACACTTGTGTCTTGAGTTTGTCTGTCTATAGACCTACTTGGAGTTGCTTTAAGGCTAGGGTGAGTTAGGAAGAAGTCAGAAGAGAAACATCAAACAGCTTAAACAATAATTATGAAGCCTCCCCACAAAAAATTAATTTTATGATGTGGTGGTGGGCAAAGGGACAGTGGCAGTACTGCATGCCTTACAAGTGTCCAGATATTTGCAATGTCCAGATTTTTCCTCACATTTTTGATTTGTTTCTCATACAATTGTGGTTTTCTGTCAAATCGCTGGCAAATTATTGAGGACTGAAGTCTGAAAATAATGGCATACATTTGAATTTCAGATGTCATATCATTCAGAAAATTCATGCTAATGCAAAACCTGTTATTCTCTCAACTTTCTAAGTTTGTAAGAACACTATTTAAAACATGTCCCTATTTTTGGGCCTTTGTACCCCCATTATTTGTGCCTTTGTCCAGAGTTTTTACTCTTGCTCTAAGAGGTTGAGACCAGTAGATGTTGTCTGTCTAGTACACCCCTAAGTACAAATGTCCTCACCAGCCCTAGGGACTGTCAGTCACTGGGTCTAATAGGGGTTGCTGCTATAGTAAATGTGCTGAAAATATATTGCATCATATACAGTTACATAATTCTTCAGATCTGTAGAAATAAAAATGCAGAACATGGAATTATATGTGCTTGGTTAGAGCATTTGATTAAGTAAATAGATGACAGATTCAATAATAATTGACTGAGTGTTAATTTTATTTATCTTTTGTTAACCAGGTTAGTGCCTCTTTTCAGGGGAGACCTGAGGAGGTATTTTTTGCTGCTAGGGTAAATTTAGCCAGGGCATTGAGGAGCTTCCTGTACTCTTTTCGATAGATGTGAGTTCTTTTACATCCACACCAACTCAAGCAGATGGGACCTAGGTTCAACATTCAGTATAAATGACAGCGCACTAAGGAATGTAGCACCTTTAGTGCTGCACTGCAGAATCAGCAGTATAATCTGCTGACAGTAATAGTACTCATTAGGAATAGAACTCACAGCCTCCTGGTTTTCCAGCACCTAACATCACAAACTGTAAACAATACAGTATGCTATTGTAAGACCATTTATTGTTTTCAGAGGCCCATATTCTGGTGTTTTAACATACCTTCCAGAAAAATTATTTATAATTTTTCTCATTAGCTGTCAACAGTACCTAGGCTTACATTTGATTTCTCTGCATGGCTAGTTTGCAGTATAGGCCAACAGAGTGGACATTTAATGCCATGCCACACATTTAGGAAATGCTCTGTGTAAGAGGAAGTACTTATAAACTGTAAATCTCTAACTAGATAGTCTGTGCAAGACAATACTGGTTGGTCATTGCAATGGATGTTGAAAATTACTGGTAAATTCAATGAAGCCATCTAGTGGTGAGGGTTGATAGATATAGGCGTTCACTGTGGTGCTTACATGTTACCGGAACATTTTACTAGGCATGTTTTAAAATGTCACATTGAAATAAAAGACTATAATTGGCATCTTTAAAGAGATGGATGAATGAAATAAAAGACTATAATTGGCATTTTTAAAGAGGTGGAGAAAAAAATCTACCTGGGAAATTCGGTTAGCTATTATTGTTATCCAGTAGTAACAATAACAGCCTTTTCTTCCCTGGCTGAAATGGTTATTATCATACCTCTACTTTAGATATAACAGCATGATTAAGAAAAGGAACAAATAAAAAAGCATCACTAACCTGACATTAAATTGTGACATTTAATGTACCAGTGCTGGTTTAAAAACTGGAGAACTGAAGATATTTATTTTTTGTTGACGTGATATGTTGTCTAATCCAAAAAGGTACCTTTTAGACAGATGTGGCATAAAGGTGTATAAACTATAATGATACAATTAGAGAGTAAGGTAAACAAAGTAAAGGATATGATTAAGGTTATAGCGTAAAAAGAATCACTAGGCAGAAGCTAGTTGGTATATAATGTGAAAAAAAGTATTTGTAGTACCATTGGAGTAACACACTCCTAACAACATCATTTAAAGTAAACTTGTAAGTTAAACCTGCTGCTCATAACAAACTGACAAACACAGCTGTTAATCCAAAATATTACACCAGACCAGTAACTAAAACTAAGGAAGAAGTAGCTACGAAAATCAAATTATGTAATTGTAGTTTAATTAAATAGCAGAGACAAGAATAGCAATTCCCCAAATTTATATCTGCTGTAGAAGTCAAGGTGCATGGAACAAAAAGCTGTGCGCCTTTTAGTGAGTTAATGAAAATGCTGGTGAGTAGAATACACAGATTAGAGGAGTTAATTGGGAGAGGTTATGCAGATTGTAGGGAATGTTTTTTGATGGAGTTTGACAGCAAGAAGAAGGGAAGGCATATGGTTTAAGTAGTTTAAAGGAAGAAACCCTGGTAGTAATTCAGATCTGTAGGAGACTGTAGCCATTTGGCAAGGGTGGGGCAGTGGTCTTCTGGGGGGGTGGAAGTGAATTGGCAGATTTTGTTTGCAGTGGACCGTAGAGTAGATGAGAGGCTGTGACAATGACAGCGAGCATATATTCAAGTTGACCAAAGAGGACTTCTTTGCCTATTGCACCTCTAGATGGTATGAAGAGAACAAGATATATTTCTGGACCAGAATAAAAGAGAATTAATCCTTTTTCCTAGTTTATTCATTGTAACTTTGGAAGGTTAATGACAGGTCTAGCCATAAACCTAGATATTTAAAGGAATTGGCTGTTTCTATTGGGAAGCCAGTATATTGCTATACCTTCTAGTCAAGCTGATATTGTGAGCATTATATGATTTGCATCTGTATGTGAGGAAGGTCAACCTGCATTATTTGCTAAATGAAGTGTCAGTTATTGGGGTCAGAAACAGTTTGTATGGAAAACTTATTAACTGTCATCCAGCATTGAAGTCTCCATGTTCAGGTTTTTGAGAAAGTGTATGTTGGTTAAAAACAAAATGTGCAAGAAGTTTTATTTTTTTTTTTAAGTTGAATGTTCAACAAGATCTCACTTTGTACAGCAAGATTAGTAGTTCTCTGCATTACATTAAAGCAGATAACTGTACACAAATTGTTGTCAAGGCTATTCAAGACTATGAAAGAAAAAATGTTAAGCCTTTTCCAAGCCACTGCCAATTCTAAGAAATTGAACTTGACATACAAGTGTATAATTTGTAATTATGGGAATTACTGAATACAGGAAACAGTACACTTGAACTATGCAATTCTTTTAAAGTAGACTTTCTGAGAATGGACTTTTTAAATACCAAAGAACCACAAGGATCTCAGTGATCCACCTTTAAGACTAGCTATTTCATCCTTAGATTCCAAGACTTGAATCCATTGGTATTTAAGGAGGCAGACGTGGTTATGAAATCTAACATTCAAGTTAGCAGGCACTTTCTTGAAGAATCAAGATAAATTAATTAGCAAGTAAAGTATTAATTTGGCACTGCAGACGGTGGCCCCCCTTTGCATATCTATCCCTCATTTTAGTGATATTAATGTGTTAAGAGAATATTTGTGCAAGCAAAGACTTTTTTCAAACAGGAAAATGAAAACTATATGCACTTTGGTTGAAATTTATTTGGTCGATTCCCTTGTTGGTTTTGATAATAATGTGTGTACTCAGTTAAGAGGTGCAACAGTTGAGCCTACAAGGCACCATCTTTCACTTGTGCTAGTAGTCACAATGGCAAAAATAAATTTACAGCAGTGTTCTTAATGACAGTTCTACTGAATAAGCATTTTGTTGATGGTTTTATAATGAACATGAATTTCATGATTGCATTAAATGCTTAACTGCTGCCCACCTACGATTTTCATCTAGCAGACTTAGAAATAGGATTAATATATTAAATGCTGCTTTGGAGGTTGACAAGGAAGGTAAAAATCTGATTTTGTGAATATTCAGGAGAAAACGGTCTGTAAATATGTATCTACATGACTGACTGTGGACGCCCAAGTTATGTCAAGCGACTGGTAATAGGATGTTGTGGTAAGGTTGCTAACAAATTCCTTACAATGCACAGCGATTGTAGCTGCAGTAGTTGCTACTCAAAGTCAAATCCCTATATCATCCCTGCAAAGAGTTATCTCATTTCATGTCTATTTTCACATCTTATATACCTTAAAATACTTTAGTATTGACTACTTTCCCTCTCAGCATTTTCTCTACCATAGCAACAACATGCATTTTGTACCTTTGCATACCTGTATCCTCCTAAAGATTCCCATTGTCTCTCTCTGCATCCGTAATCACAACGGTCACACTGGGTAGATATTGTATCCCTCTCCTTTCTGTTTTTCAAGTACATGCCTCTGTCTCTCGCCCACTATTCTGCTGTTATTAAAAATTCCCTACTTTAATTCTTCCTTATTAAAGACACTTTACCGACCTTAATACCCATGATCCTAACATTAAATATATAAATGTTTTCCTCATAAAATCCAACACTATGCTTTGCTTTCTTTGATTTGTATAGTATGTTTAACCAGGCATGGGTATGATTATGCCTTCTTTTGTAGATCCCATCCCTCTGAACATGTAATACTTTTTTTCTGTGGAAATCTAGGGTGGTATTACCCCCACCTCTATATTCTTGTAAACCTCAGGTGTTTCATTTACACTGGTTAACGTCAGACTCTGTACCTTTTGCCGCGATGTTGAATGCCTCAGTAATTTCTCAAAATAAGCTTCAGACTACCTCCACCATTTAATTACAAGCCCTAGTTGATGCGGCTGTGCTGCAGTTACCAGTGGTGCATTACAATGCTTGGTTTCCTGGTTCATTTCCTGGCGGCAATGCCTTCAGTGAGGAATCTGTTTGCTCTTTGTTTCCATTTGAGGTTTCACTAGTGTCCACTTTCCTCCCACATCCCAAACACATACAAGTAGGTAATTTGGAAGGTGTATAAATGACCACAGGTTCGGTCTGCGTGTTGTGTGCATGCAATTTTGTGCGTTTGCTTCCTGAAATAGACTGGTTTGCCTTTCAAGAGTAGATCTATGCCTTGCAGCTTTTGTTGAAGGGATAAGCTCTCGGTTTCTCATGACCCTGAAAAGGATGAAATAGGTATCAAGGAAGGAATGAATAAATGCCTGGTTATCGTATTAATCTTTATCTGTGTACTGAATTATTTCTAATAAAGTTTACTTAAAAAAATCCCTTGGCACCACACCAGACCTGTAGATCTAGTTTAAGATTGTTCCTCTTAATAGATTATGCTATGCATCTGTTAAAACATTAACCAAATTCTCTGCTGTTACAGAGCTGTAAGTATTTTTATAAGGCCATCAGACTTTGTGTAACAAAGTCATGTAAGGTTGCTAAGCAGACTTTTTTCTTACACAGGGTGAAGCTTGACAAAGGGATAGCTACACATCACATGTAGTACTATAAGTAAGCCAGGAAAACTAAAAGGGTCAAATGGCTTGTTATTTATATATACATATATATATATATATATATATATATATATATATATATATATATATATATATATGTAGTACAAAAACAAGAATTTGCAGTACTCTTATGAATCTTTGCACTGTTCCACATGCATTCTTACTTTCTTAGTCCACGGTACAAGCAGCTGTCTATTTTATCCATTTGATGTCATACATTCCCAGCTGCTCACACACACTAACAAGTGACTGCTGCTGATGTCTGAAGTTTGTGTTTGTAGCTGTCTGGCAACATAACCGCCTGGGTGACAGCAGTAACGCATTCCCAGTCTTCCCAGGAATGTGTTCTAGTTTCAGACTTTCAAAGAGAGTTGAGCTTAAATTTGCTGTTAGATAAGAGGGAGAATATAGACTGGAATCTCACACATGCATCTTTGTAAGTATTTGGACTTGTGTACATAAGATAGCCTTTATGATTATGTATTAGGGTGCTTATTTTCATTATGTGACTCATTTTATATATATATATATATATATATATATATATATATATATATATATATTTTTTTTTTTATGGGAAGGTTCACTCTTTTGCAGGATTTTACCAGGTACATTCTTTCAAAAAATTGTTCAGTGTTAAAAAGTAAACCTTAAAGATATTTCAACAGTGGCGCAGGTAATATTTTCAATGTACAATTTCAAGGCATTTGTAGAAGAAACTATAGCTATACCTCAATACAATACAGTTGCTGAAGTATTTTAATAGGAAGCCATTAACTTTAGATAAGGTGTTAAAAGGGAACTGTTTTGCACTTTATTGGTAAGGAATTCAGTGTTGGGATGTAGAAGCACTGGGATATAGAAGCACTGTGAATGCTTATCACCATAGAACCTTTTCATTCTTTGTTATAAATGTAACCATTTTTGTAATAAGTTATTTTTCTTTCACACCTCCACTAGTACATTCTGTTTTGGCTAATATCGTGTTATCAGGCTTCTTAATTTGGTTGCAACCTGATACATGAGAAGCCAGGAAAACATCCCTCTAACTCTACAGAATCTTGAGACATTGATATGATAAACCTGCTTGGGTTTCCTTGAGTCTGGTTGCTCGGTCTTGTACTTCACTTCTGCCACTTTCACATTTATCTTGTATGGCTGTTCTCACATCACACACACACACACACACACACACACACACACACACACACACACACACTGTTCTCCATTGTGGGAATGAGAACTGGTACTTTTGTTACCCAGATGAAATACCCTCATTTTAGCATGCCTGTTATAAATGTGGCTTTGAGCATCACAAGCACCTGCCACATGCTCCCTCACTAAAGGTGTAAATGCCATCTTCTCCATTCTTGTCAGCCTGGTAAATGAACCCCATGTGTGCTTCAAAAGGCAGAAAAGTGCATGGCTGATCTGGCAGTTAAACTTAGGAAGGTTCTCCACTTGGGAAGGTTTCTGTCAGTCTTATCTGCTTGGCATATGGCCACAATATCTTATCACAATTTGTTCAATGGTCTGTAAATAAAATAAAACTTCATCACGCAGCCACAACATTTGGAGGAAGTTGTTGCTTCTGGTCATCTCTAATGCAGGTTGTGTTCCTTCCTGGATTATTCCTTGCCCTACAGGCAGTCGTGGGCTGCTTTACAGTAAAGTTAGGGTGGCCTTCTGTTGCTCCTTTTTGTTTTGTTTTCTACATTTGTCTGCTGGAGAACTGGAATGTTGTGCAAAGTTCAATTAGTTTTTTGCTGCAGCAACCCACTGTTGAAATGCTGAGTTAACCGTGCATGGTAAACAGCAGTTGTAACTTTGTTTCAGTATAACATGCACTTTTAAATAGCACAAGTATAAGTAAGCCTCCGGGCTTTTAAAATGCGGCATTTCCGCTATAGCAGTGTTCTATCCAGTGTGTTTTCCGTGTATCAGGCACTTTTAGCAAATAGTTTTAGGATTTAACTTTTCTTTCAAACAGTTCACATTTTTCCTTATGCCTTAAGCTGTCTAGTTTTCCTTGCAGTTCACAGGGAATTGGCCTCCATTTCCAACTATATACCTAGTCTGGAAAGGTGGTTTGCTCTGGCTTGCTTCTTGGGTAACCAGTACAGGGAGAATTGGGCATTGCACCTATGGAGTTTGGCCTATTTTGCATGTACTGCCATACCAGGGAAGTCAGTGTGCAGAGGTCATACGTTGTAAGGCAGTCAATGTGCTGTGCAGTAGAGCTCAGTGATCTACCATAAAGGATGACACAGTTCCATGCAGGATGGGTAGGTTATGATGTAGGTCCAGCAAGCTCCCCACCACCAGACTTTTGACACAGGAGAGCAGATGGGCAGTTTAAACTACCTGGGCAGGAACAAATGGGCCACAGAGCTTGCACATTACCTGGGGATCCCAAGGTCCAACATCATAAAATAAATGGGATGATTGAGTGCAGTAAGGAAAGCCATCAGACAAGGTCTTGCAGGGGAGCAGGAAAAAAAAGCAGCATTAGCTTTGCTTGACAGGATCACCATGTTTTCAGCTGACATTTTCCATTACCGTGGAGACAAGCACTTTTTACTTTTCTAGTAGAAAGCTAAGGCTCCCCATCACTATGTTTCTTCTGCTCATTGACTGACACTTAATTTCATTCTATAGCTACCCTCATCATTATCTTGTTGTTGTTCCAGTTCTTGATGGTTCTGCATACTTTTCTAAACCTCTAGGAGTCTACAAACGTCATTCCATCTTTAAAATCAACATTTCTATCATTCCTCTCTTGTCCTCCTCATCTATGACCTTATACTTCTTACACTTTGTGTGTTATTGGACAGAAGGACATACACACACACACACACACACACACACACACACACACACACACACACACACACACACACACACACACACAGACAAGCAAGCAACACATCCATTTTACATTCTCTGTTCTTCCTAAACATCCAAAATT
The DNA here is from genome assembly GCF_019279795.1 of Protopterus annectens. NCBI lineage: Eukaryota > Metazoa > Chordata > Ceratodontiformes > Protopteridae > Protopterus > Protopterus annectens. The sequence goes on along the minus strand of NC_056729.1, from coordinate 409,016,861 downwards.
CTTTTAACACCATACCCCAGTCCGCATTCTTTTAATTTCAGGTTTCTATTTTGATTGCAGTACCAATGTCTAATTCTACAAGCATCATATCAAAACAGCTAATTTTATTTCAAAGACTCTTAGCATTTCATTTCTTTGCACCTCCTACTCTCTCCCTTATGACACACCATTCTCTTTTAAATTAGTTTTCTCCATTTGAGCACATATTTCTCCCCTATTAATAACAACTTTCCTTTTTGGATTCCCATACCCATTTAAGCTTAAAAGCTTTGCTATCTAAGTTACAATTTTTGCATCTATCTACCTTTAGCACACACAGTTGATGATTGTGCTATATTTCCCCCAGATCCTTCTTCTGAAATCCTTGCTCCTAACAACACTTTTTCAACTGCTTATTGATGTCTGTTCATTTTTCCTAAGTATTTATCTGTGTGGTTATAGCAGCACCTCTTAGAAGTCACCTCTGCTGTCTGCTTTACTACCTCTATAGATTTCTTTGCCAGGTCATTTGCCACCACATAAATCATGTGTGGGATTCTCCTTCAGTTAATGGATGCCTCTAGTAGGGTCTAAGTACTGTTTCCAAGGCCAGCTCTAAAACTGTCTTCCATACCAGGCTTCTCTCTATTCCCACCTTAAAATATCTCTGCTGTAATGCCTCACTCTTTGCTGCAGAGAGATGGAGCCCTGAATGCAACCTGCACAACCAGGGTTCAGTTAGTGGCCCCAACTCTGGAAGAGCCAAGCAGGGAGGAGAAGGAGTGAAGGGGCATGGCCCACTTGCCTCCATTGAGAAAGTAAGGAAGGATGCTTGCATTCTAGGGCACACTGGGAGCTGCAATTTCCCTGGCAGAGACTTGGGAAACCACCACTTATAATTGGAGGGACGGACAGGATTATTTGAAAGAAAATGTCCCTTGCAGAAGTAAGAGGTGCCCTTTGCGCTCTCAGTTCATTGCACATCCCCTCCCTGGCACTTCACCAAGTACAACTGGAGAATAGGCTTTAAGCACTAAAGACTTCAAACCATCCCTATTGGCTGTCTAAATGATGAACCCTCCCAGCCAACTCTGATCTTGGTAAAGGTGAGTAAGTAGGGTTGATTGACCCGGAGGGAACTAATGATCAGCAGACAGTGGGAACAAAACCTGGGAAAAATATACATTTCCATTAAACAGAATCTCCAATCCAAAAATGAGGTTTTAATTTTGTGATCATGTTACTTAACCCAACCCTCATTCTGCTTTTCTTTTCTGGTCACTCTACTCCATTTTGCACACAGCCTTCCATTATGCCATCACTCTCCTTGGGTCTTTCATTTCTTAAATTTCTTTAATATTCTCTGGCTGTATGACTTTGCCTACTATTCCTCTCTCCTGTCAGTTAAAAGCCCATCTTCCCCATATCACATTTCTTTCTACTGCTGCATTTATTGCTTAATCTGCCACACAGCTTTACATTTTTACATAGCTTCTGTAACTTCCCCAACAAGATTGCATTATCTCAGTGGTACTACCATAACATGGTGTGTAACTACTCGTCAAAGTGAACTGATAACATTAATATACATATGTTTATTTATCTAACTGTCCTTCGTTGACCACATTAGTCCCCCTGGACTACATGCTGCTGCTGTGAAAGGTAATCTCCCAGATATGCAACAGTGCTGTAGTTTGAATTAACCTGAAGAGATACTGTTGTCTGTTTGTGTGTGTTGGGGGGGGGGGTCCCTTCCTACAATACTTCTTTTTTTTTCCACTTTTTGTTGTGTTGGTGCCCAGTTTTCAAAATGCCCCATCTAAATTTATCAAATTTCCATCATTCTGGAACTAAAGAACCATCATAACTCCCCTCACCACCGATAGTCTCCAATGTACCATTTACTTGTTTAATTAGTTTATCATTGTTTTGCTTGTTTATTTTTATTTAGGTTAGCTTTTATTACAAGACTTGTTTATTAAAATTATTAAACTGGGCTCCACTTAGGTTCGACATTAAAAAATAGAAAATGTGATGTTTCAGAAATATGTACTTAAATCAGCCCCTTTTTGTATACAAAAAGTACAAATGCAGTGAGTAGACATTCTGGGTGTTCTATGAATATGTGTGATATGTGTAACACAGAGAGAGTGTTACAGATCACACAGTGCAGCATCCTTTCTTTAATGAAAACACTTATAAAAACAATTGCTTGTCTTTCTGTCTTTGCCTCCATTAACATGAAATGCATACATTTATCACTAATAACTAGAATCTGGCTTAAATTGCACCATTCCCTTAAGGAAATTATTTCTGTAGGCTGTTGAGATGCGCACACATACAAGTCAGTGCCTGGTCTGTAGTAAAGCAAACCATTATTTGTCCTGACTCTCACCTACTGAAAACTAATGGTACTAGCATAGCAGGATTATAAAATCTTTGGCTGAGAGAAAACAGGTGATGTGGTTTTTCTCAGCTTTTGAGACCCTTAATCTTTTTTTTTCAGCTGCTCCCGTTAGGGGTCACCACAGCAGATCATCTGTTTCCATTTCTTCCTGTCCTCTGCATCTTGCTCTGTCACACCAAGCACCTACATGTCCTCTCTCACCACATCCATAAACTTTATCTTAGGCCTGCCTCTTTTCCTCTTACCTGGCACTTCCATCCTCAGCATCCTTCTTCCAATATGTCCAGCATCCCTCTTCAGCACATGTCCAACCCAACACAATCTCGCCTCTCTGGCTTTGTTTCCAAGCTGTCCAACCTGAGCTGACCCTCTAATATACTCATTTCTAACCATGTCCATCCTCATCACACCCAATGCAAATCTTAACATCTTTAACTCTACCACCTCCAGCTCTGATTCCTGTCTTTTTGTTAGTGCCACCGTCTTCAACCCATATAACGTAGCTGGTCTCACTACCATCTTGTAGACCTTCTCTTTCCCTTTTACTGGTACCTGTCTGTCACAAATTACTCCTAACACTTTACTCACTCCACCCTTCCTGCACTCTCTTCTTCACCTCTCTTCCACACTCACCATTACTGTGTACTGTTGATTTGAAGCACTTAAACTCATCCACTTTCACCAGCTCTACTCCCTGCATCCTCACCATTCCTCTGTCCTCACTCTCATTCACACACACATTCTGTCTTAGTCCTGCTGACCTTCATTCCTCTCCTCTCTAGAGCATATCTCCACCTCTCCAGGGTCTCCTCAGTCTGATCCCTACTTTCACTACAGATCACAGTGTCATCCACAAACATCATAGTCCACAGGGACTCGTTTGTCAACCTGTCCATCACCATTGCAAAAAAGAAAGGGCTCAGAGCTGATCCTTGATGTAATCCCACCTCTGCCTTGAACTCATCCATCACTCCTACCACAGACCTCACCACTGTCACAATGCCCTCGCACATATCCTGTACCACTCTTACATACTTCTCTGCCACTCTCGACTTCCTCATATAATACCACAACTCCTCTGTTGGTACCCTGGTATATGCTTTCTCTAAGTCCACAAAGATGCTATGCAAGTCCTTCTGACCTTCTCTATACTTCTACATTAACACCCTCAGAGCAAACATTGGATCTGTAGTGCTTTTTCCCCAGCATGAAATCGTACTGCTTTTTGCTAATCATTGTCTTCCATCACAATATTGGTCTTATTTGTCCTGTGTACCCCATTTTTCTAGGGGGACCTTGATTTGGAAGAAGTTCACGTATAAGTTGCAGGGGCAGATGTATACATCCATAAAAAAAAGAAAAAAAAGACAACTGCATCCCAGAAATTTCATTTCCTTTGAAGTTCCTCGTAGAATTAAGTCATGTAACCAAAGCTACCATGTACGTTTGTTGAACACATCACCATTATCATGAATTGTGTGGTTGAGGTTTGTCTGGAGTTCCATTTACAGCAAGGTGGATTGCACTTATTGTGATGATGTGAGGTATTGACAGCTGTGCCAGGAGAAGTAGAGCAGTGAATGTGTAACATATGCCAGCATAGCTAGCTGGAATTTAGTAAGGAATTGTATGTTATTTGAATATCAAACTCATCTGTATCAGATGTGTTTTCTACTATGGCGCCCAGTTTGCAGTCATCTGCAAACTTTGTCAGCCATAACCCTCCTGTGTTTGCTTGTACTTCGGAAAAGTAGATGCCAAACAAGAGTGGGCCCAGGACTGAGCCCTGTGGGACACCACTTGTGACAGGCTTTGAGTCTGACATGGCGCCAGCAACTCTGACCCTGTGGGTTCTGTCACTCAGCCAGTTTGCAACCCATCTTGTGATGTATGGGTTGACATTTAAGCTGATGAGTTTTTCAATGATACCCGAGTGGGGTATTGTATCAAAGGCCTTAGCCAGATCGTGCTGGAGGGATAGATTCATCACCCAAAGACTCCCTATGCTGTGGAACAAAATCCCAGTACATGTGAGGCAGAGCACCTCGCTGGCCTTGTTCAAGAGAAATCTTGACCAATGGATGGGAGATCACAGATATACCCCAGGGATTACCTCAGTGTCACTGCTCGACAGAGGCACAGCAAAATAATGGGTATAGTTCCCCATACTAAAGGGGTGGCGTAAGCCACAAAACGATGGGCTAGGCTTGTAAATGCCCTCGGGCAGATAGCCTAGTATGAACCTATGAACCTATGAACCTATATGTCAGATGCTTATGTTGAAAATGGATGTGTAAAGTTGCTTGTTTTAAATATGTAGCAACAGCTGGTCCTGACTGTATTGTAACTGAATTAAATATGTGTGTTCAAAGAAGATATTGGAAGAGAAGAGGTTCAGCTCACCTCCAGCTAAAGTTGGAAAATAATAAGAAATTAAAGTACTGGGCCGAGGCCATATAAATGTTATCTCACAGTTTTGAATGAAGCCAGAGATGCAATGTTTGTAAGAAACATGGTTTGTTGGTCTCTGAAGGTGGAATTGTTTTATGACTTCCAGACGCTACACCAGATTTGAGCAATGCTCTTGTGTATGTATTATTGACATGTTGGTGCTAAATCTTGGCAGTTTCTAGCAGTGGAGTGTTGCATAGGAACCAGAAGTCAGATGACTGATGTATGTGATGTCATTCTGTGCAGGAAATAATGTTGTAATATTAGGTGACACAGTGGTCTCAGGGCAGTCTGTTTCTTGGAACCTGTCATAGAAGGATCCCCTCACCTATTTCATCTTGCCTTGCTCTATTAAGTAAGTAGGAACAGTGATTCTCTAGATCAGTCAGGAAAAATAGTGAGAATAGTTATTGTTTTTCTGTAGTTGTGTGAATTTTTCCAGACGTGTTATTTTTAATATTTACCGTGATTGAAACTCTGGTGTTTACTGTAAATAGATATTTCATATTTTCATGTTCTTTTATTATTTAATATGAAATATATTTAAACGTTTCTTTGTAGCTGGTCCTTTAGAGAATATTTTAACATTTGAGAGTACTTGTATCTATTGGTGACACTGTGGCCACTCCTGAAGCCTGGTTGTTTGGTCAACATTACCATTTGTATTAATTTCACTCAGTATAATTGGGTACCCTTGCAAGAGCCTTAGGTAGCTGGGTTTGTAGTATCTGGTGGCAGTGACAACTACCGTATACTCTGGGCTGAAGGGGGCACAACAAGTAAGTCTTTCCCAGGTGTGTGTGTGTGTATATCAGCAACCTGGAGCAGGGACACGAAGCACTGGTTTCACAGATTTGGTGCTGGAGGACTTGGTTTGGACACTCAGCTGAGGACTTAATCCTATAGCTGTGCTAGTGGGGAGCCTTATTGGGGCCCTGGGGGAGACAGATATAAAGAAATCCAGACCCTGAGCTGGCTGTGTTCCCTGAGTGCTCTTAAGGGAAACTGTAGTTGATGCAGAGAGGTCTGCATCTGGAAAAATTGAGTGTAATCCATTTGTATTCCAGGCGAACACCACTCCAGAGTTAGTAGTGATTATTCAGGCTCCTTGATTACTGGTCCAGAATAGGGATGTTCCATATTGGTGAACAGTGGTGTGGCTATTAATTGAACTTCTGTAGCCTGTAGGCAACTGTCACTAAAGGTTTGTCTTTTCAGCAGCTACAAGGTACACATTCAGAGTTTCATTTCACAGCAGTTTTATTTATTTATTTTTTGTTATTTTCATTTGATCAGGGAACGCAGGCAAATATGTCAACAGAGGATTATGGCTAACTGACAAAGAACCATTTAGCCAAGGTGTGTGAAGCCAAAGGACTAGTGTATGCCAAACTGACTAAATAGGAAATTATTTCAGCCTTATTTACAGCTCATACCAGAAACCAGGAGAATAACAACCCCTCAGAAACAGGACAGTTTACATTTTTCTCAGAGGATTTAAAAACCCATCTGGAGTTAGAAGCTTAAACCGGAGGCCAAATGTTTGGAATTAGAATCAGCAGAGAGACTGCAGCATTTGGAGGCTGAAGAAAATGAGAAACTGCAGCATTTGGTGGCTGAAGAAAATGAGAGACTGCTGTGCTTGGAGGCCAAAGAAAATGAGTAGCGGTATCAACATGAGAGAGAGATGATGAATGTTTGCCAGGATCATTTAGGTAATGAGGAAGGGAATAACTAAACCCAAGAAGCAATAAAGATCAGTAAATTTCTTCCACAGTTTACAGAGGGTGATAATTTTGATAGTTTTAATCATATATTTGAAAGAGTATGTAAACATTATAATGCTGACCAAGGGCTCTGGGTGCCTTTTCTGACCCCCTTACTCCATGGTAAAGCTGTAACTGCTGTTTCTAAATTGTCTGATATTGATTTTGTTATACTATGAAAAGTAAAGAAATGTTTACTCGAGTGTTTTAAGTTAACACCTGAAACTCACAAAAAAAAAGTTTTGTGAGCATAGATGCAAGGCAGATGAAAGTGTGTGTGATTATATTGCTGAGTTAAGCACTTGTTTTCATAGGTGGGTGAGTGAGTGTCATGTCACCACTTGTGAAGGTCTAGCAGACCTTTTGACAAGGGAACAAGCCCTTAGCACTTTGCCTGAGGGCATGAGAATCTGGTTGGCAGACCAAGAGTGTAACTCTGAAGATGAGCTGGGGAAAAAGGGGGTTCTCTACTTAGCAAACAGGGCATCACTATACAGGAAAGGGATACCCAGTGCTGCACATGGATATAAGGGAACCCATGGGGGGGCAGCCTAATCCACCCCAATAGAGTCCACCAGTAACAAGGGAACTACTAGTTCAGGTACATGGCAAGAATCAAGGGTTAAATGTTTTAATTGTGACCAATGGGGTCATGTGTCATACAGATGTCTATGGAGTCAAGGCAGGGAACAAAAGGTGGGAGAGCCAGCAAGTGGGACTAGCAGTTATGCCAGTGGTAAGTTGGAGATAACAGGGGTACCAACTTATCACAAGAAGTTATGTCCTATCTTAGTTGATGGAAAATAGGCCACTGCTAATAGAGACACAGCCTCTGACATAACCATAGTAAGGCTTGCAGTGGTTAAACAGGCACAGTACTTGCCTTTGGCCGGGGTTCACCTTGACTGGGAGGGTGAAAAAAGAAGCAAGCAAGTAGCTGTGTTTAAGGAGATCCATGCAGATGTCCTGATAGGGAATACTTTTGATAATGCAGTACCGTGTGAACATACGTTTGCATGCAGTCAGGCTTGGAGACAGGCATGTGGGTCTGGTTGCCTGGGGTGACCCAGAGAGACACCACATCTGAAGCCAGGCCTGGTGAGGTGGCTATTTCAGGGAGGGAACTACTGTGCAGCAGTGAGCCTTGAAGGTGTGCCACAGCTGCTGGTAGGTACTGATGTTCCTTTGGACAGAGTGACTGCAAGGGCAGAGGTGAGTGGTAGTACCCAAGCTAACAATGAGGCACCGCTGTCGGAGGATACCAGACTTCCTGTGGAAGAGGAGTTGGGAAGAGTCACAAAAGAAAAGCTGAAATAGGTTTAGCTCTCAGACCCTAAATTGCAAGGCTTGAGGGAGGTAGCTAAGGAAGCACCTGATTCTCAAGGAAAGGGGGAATCTGTATACTGGAGCAAAGGGTTACCGTATAGAGAGTAGACCCCTGAAGGCAGGCTAGAGGGTGAGATAATACATTAGTTAATAGTGAATACAGCTTACCATCTGGCACATCTAGCCTTAGCCCATGACATTCCTTTTGCAGGTTATGTGGGAATAAAGCGTACCAGGAGATGTATTATGCTGAACTTTTATTGGCCTGGGATTGCAAGGGGTGTCACAAAGTATTGCAGGACCTTTGAACAGTGCCAAAAACTAGGCAAGGCAGGGGACCAGGTCAAATCTCATTTGATACCTTTGCCTGTGACTGAGAAGCCATTTCAGAGGGTAGCAATGGATATTGTGGAGCCTCTAAGTACCCCAAATTCCACAGGGAAGAAGTTTATCCTGGTGTTAGAAGATTATGCTACTAGATACCCTGTGGCATTGGCTCAGTCCTCCATTGGGCTCAGTCCTCCATTGAGGCAGAGAAGGTGGTAAATGCTTTGCTAGAGATTTTCAGCAGGGTAGGTTTCCCAAAAGAAGTGTGGGCTGACAGAGGTGCCAATTTCATGCCAGACCTGCTGGCTTGTCTATGAAAGTGTTGTGGGTTGAAGCACCTAAAGACCACCCCCTACCATCCCCAGACTAATGTTACTGTGAAGAAATTAAACTCTACACTAAAGAATATGCTATGGGTATTTGCAGACCAGTTTAAGACAGAGTGGGACAAATATTTGCCCCATCTGCTGTTTGCTTACAGAGAGGTACCCCAGGAATCCACAAGTTTTTTCACCTTTTGAGTAGTTGTATGGGCATAGGGTAAGGGGGCCTTTGGATTTGATTTGTGATGATTGGGAGGGTGAGAGTAATCCCACAATGAGTCTCTTGTATCATATATCCTAAACCTTAGGGCAGATAACCTGGCAGGAGCCCAACAGTAATAAAAAGTCTGGTAAGACAGGAATGCTCGAGATCGAGAGTATGCTGTGAAACAGCAGGTGATGGTTCTCATTCCTGTCAGATACAGTAGGCTGAAGACAGCTTGGCAGGGACCCTTCAAAGTGGTAAGGAAGGTCAGTGATGTTAACTACATGATAGAACTGCTAGGCAGGAGGCAGAGGCCCAAATTGTACATTGTTAACATGATGAAATCTTACCATGATAGGGAGGCCCATGTGCTAAGTATTTGCAGTAGGAGGTAGGAGGAGTCTGAGCTACCTCCTGGCTACCTCGCTGGCTACAGCAAGCCATCCAGCAACATGCCAAGTTACTATGGTGGAGCCTAGGGTTGCAGGCATATGATATGACAGTGCAGCACCATAGTGAGGTTAGCAATGCCAATGCAGATGGTCTTTCAAGACAGGGTATGGGTTAATGTATTCTCAGATAGGCTCATCCCTGTCGAGCAACGTTTCTCAAAGGTCATTTGAAAAACTAACTTTAGTCCTCAAAGGGGAGAGATGTGATGATGTGAGGTATTGCCTGCTGTGCCAGGCAAAGTAGGGCAGTGGATGTGTAACATATTGCAGCGCAGCACGCTGTAATTTAGTAAAGAATTATATGTTGTTTGAATATCAAACTGATTTGTACAGATGCTTATGTTGAAAATGGATTTGTAAAGTTACTTGTGTTAAAAATGTACCAACAGTGGGTCTTGACTGTATTGTAACTGAATTATATATATATATATATATATATATATATATAGATATATATATATATATATAGATATATATATATATATACATATATATATATATATATATATATATATGTGTGTGTGTGTGTGTGTGTGTGTGTGTGTGTGTGTGTGTGTGTGTGTGTGTGTGTGTGTGTGTGTGTGTGTTAAAAGATGATACTGGAACAGAAGAGGTTAAGCTCAGCTCCAACTAACTTTGGAAAATAGTAAGAAATTAAATTACTGGGCCTAGGCCATAAAGGTGTTATCACAGTTTTGAATAAAGCCAGAGACATGATGTCTGCAAGAAGCATGTCTTGTTAGTCTCTGTAGGAGGAGTAGAAGTGTGTAATTGTTTTTTGACTTCCAGAAGCAGCACCAGATCTGAGCAATGCTTGTGTGTGTGTGTGTGTGTGTGTGTGTGTGTGTGTGTGTGTGTCTGTGTGTGTTTGTATTGACATGTAGGTGCTAAATCCTGGCAGTTTCTAGCAATTGGGGGTTGCATCAGAACCAGAAGTCAGATGACCAGATGTATGTGAAGTTCTTCTGTATAGCAATAACATTTTAGAATTAGGTGAGACAGAAGTTTCAGGGCAGTCTGTTTCTTGGGAACCTGACATAGAAGGATCAGTTACCTACTTCATCTTGCCTTGCTCTATTAAGTAAGTAGGAACATTAATTTTGTAGATCAGTCAGGAAAAATTAGAATAGTTAAGTATTGTTTTTCTGTAACTGTGTGAATCTTCCCATCCATGTTATTTTTAATATTTCCTGTGATTAAAACTCTGGTGTTTACTGTAAATAGCTATTTCATATTTTCATATTCTTTATTATTTAATATTAAATATATTTATCTTTTCTTTGTGGCTGGTCTTTTAGAGAATATTCTAACCTTTGAGAGTACTTGTATCTATTGCTAACACTGTGGCCACTCCTGAAACCTGGCTGTTTTGTCAACATTGCCATTTGTATTAATATTAATTTCACTCAGTATAATTGGGTACACTTGCTATAGCCTTAGGTAGCTGGCTTTGTAGTGTCTGGTGACAGTGATAACTACCTTATGGTATGGGTATTAGGATGAGCAGTGGGTAAATCTGTGCCAGTTTTCATGTGTATTTATAACATCAAATCTGTGTGTGTATCCACTACTTGGGGCAGGGACATGAAGCACTGGTTTCACAGACTTGGTGCTGGAGGACTTGGCTTGCACACTCAGCTGAGGACTTAACCCTATAGCTGTGATAGTGGGGAGCCTTACTGGGGCCCTGGAGGGAGAGACATATAAAGAAATCCAGATGCCGAGCTGACTATGTTCCCTTTGTGCTCTTAAGGCAAACTGTGCTTGATGGAGAGAGGTCTGTATCAAGAAATACTGAGTGTATCCATTTGTATTCCAATTGAATGTCCTTCTCCAGTTTCAGTGTTGAGGATTTAGGCTTCTTGATTACTGGGCCAGAGTGGGAACGTTGTTGTGTCTTTAGGCTTTTCCCGGTTAGGGGTCGCCACAGCGGAACTCCGGTCCGCTAATGATTGGCAGTTGATTTTTACGTACCGGCTTGCCAGGTCTGACGCAAAACCTTCAACGAAGGTACGCCCATTCACGCATGTCTCTATGCAGAAGACGCTCTAACTGAGAATCAAACCGGACAGCGTCTTACTGTGAGGCGACAACGCTACCGCAGCACCACCACCACGGTCACACTTATAATTTAATGTTGTATTCTTAGTAGAGACAAAAATGAAAATTGAGGCTAGTTGTCAATTATTCCCATCTGTAACTGTTGCCCATAGGGATGATTATCCCAGGCAGTATATAATGTGCTTCTAGCATCTTCTCCTTTAAGAGTATACTGAAAGCAGTGCTAAATTTGAGGGAATAGTGTAAACATTCTTAAAAATATCTCTTGCAGTGTAATCTTGGAAACGTATAAAAAAGGCTATACACCACTGCCATCTCATGGCCCCTAGTTGTCATTACAAAGCTTTAATGCATTCTGTCCTGTTTTTTGAAACATTACATTTAATCCAGGGTACATCATTGACCAAGATTAATGACCCATTTCTGGTCCAAAAAAAATCAAGTTTTTTGTGTTTCTGAAACTTAGTAATAAATGAATTGCCTACAAGTTTATCAGTGCCCACAAAAACAAAAAACACCACCAATATGTTTCATAAGATGCTTATATAGGGTACTTCTTTCCCTCTTACATCTAATGTCACTATTATGGAGAAGAGATTCTTTGTTTCCACATAAGGGAAGTTTGCCCCACGTAAAAAGTGCCTCATTGGCAGATGGCCATATACACCAACCATTCAGTACTACAATTAGTAAGTTGGCCTTGGACCTAGACGTTCAAATGTTGCTATACCCAGGAATTTTCTGGATAGTAGCGGACAACACTATAATAAGGTAATATATAAATAAGTAAAACAGCAGAAAGTTTTATCAGCTTTGCTGATTTAAACTCCAAACTTGGAGATCTGCAACTTTTTCAAAACCTGGAGGTGTCATCCATCTGCCAGGAAGAGAAGTTTTTGACAGACCACTTAGGCTACTTGTACTCTTTAACTCAAAGGTCTTCTGCATTTTGGGTACCACAGTTGTGTTGCTTTGTGTCCCATCTCACTGCTCAGCCTTCAAGGTTTTGCACAGTACATAAAATACCTTGTAAAAATTGTGAAGTGGGAACATTCTGAATGGATTTTTCTCACTACCTTGGATTCGTAGCTTACTTTTAAAGGCAAGGAAAGAACAGGAACATCTAATTCTGATTTCTTTCCAGTAGCCAAAGCAGTCATACTTTCTAGTATTAAGGGATTGACAAGTGTTTGTATTTCCTCCTTTAAGAGGATGTCGTCATGCAAATGGGAGGCAGGATTTTGCAGCTGTCCCTCCTGTCCCTTCATTTTGTTATAACAAAGTGAGGCTTTTAATTTTTAACAGATGTTTTTTTCCCCACAAATAGTTAGGGTCATGTAAAATACTGGGAAGGCTACTACTAGGACATGCTGCTTGTCAAAGCAGAAGAGATTCTTTTGCTGGTGTAATGACAGTAGTTTAGCCTCTTTGCAGTTAAGTCTATCCAGTGATGATGATTACCTGTCTTACTTGCTTAGTCTTAACTTGTGTTTCTCTTTCATAAAAGTCCACTGTTTTACTTTGCAAATTTGTCTTCTGTGTTGTTCTTTATTTATTTTACATTTGTTTACTGGGAAAGTCCAACTGGGATAAGACCCATTTTCAGCAGAGGCCCGGGGAGAAAGCTCCACATATAGAGATTATACAAAACTTGTACAAGAAACTATGCAAAAACTATACAAGACGTACAGTACCTTACCAATACCTAAGAAACACAGGATCTTTACACCCAGCTGATGTCCATAACCATTAAGGTATCTGGAAAATATCCCAACTAACATCCAAACCAGAGAGTAAAAAGGTCACACAGACAAAGCAATTAGTGAAAACAACTATAGGAAAAACATAGCCAAACCATGTGTTTTGTAGGTATAGCCAAACAATCCACTTATGCTGTGCTGACAAGGTCATAAGAAGGCCAAAATATGCATATCCACAGCTAGTGGAGTTTGGCTTTGTTGGCCTGAATGTATCCACAAAGACTTAAAAATATAAAGGTAAAATGCCATAGACATTCAGAAGCCATATGACTGCAACACTTGATGTCCTTAAGGGGCCACCTGCATACTTCCCATGGATCTCCATCACAGGAGGCCCAAGGAATCACACAGTGAAAACTCCAGCCTGGTTAGGTTTTTCTTGTAGTTTTTTACTCTCAAATCTTGCACAAGTAAGAACTATGGCCATGTCCATTAACATATTAGGAATGCAATACGTCTCCAGAGACCTGAGTTCAGTTACCTACTTGAACACCTGCTGGAGCTGTTAGGGGGGGGTGCAGGGCAGGAGTGATATGACTTCTCTTCCATAACTCTCTTCAGAGACTATGATGTGTGGACACATGCCTGGAGCACACAGTCCCATGGTAATGCTCCCATTGGAGACTGGAGGTCACATGGGAGTGTTTACTTCAAGGAGGGTGGTGTAGTCTTAAAGGTTACATTGTAAGAGTGTTATGCCCTTGTTGATACCCACTGGATGGCAAACACTAGATCAGACTTCTTACCTTGAATTTATCAATAGGTGTCCATGTCAGCCCTCTAAATAAGGTATTTCTCCCTTCTCAGGGTGTGAACTTTGTTTTGGAAGGGATTATGAAGCTTCTGTTTCACCCTGCATGCTTTATTCCCTTAAAATGTATTTTTCAGAGATTGTTTTCCGTTTAGCAAGAGTTTGAGTTGTAGGCCCTTATGCGGTCACTGCTAAATACATTTTTCAATAAGCCCTTTGTTATAATCAGTCATTTATGTATAGGGCTGTTACTAACATCATCATCAGTTCCCTTTTTCCCATTTTCCACATGGGGTTGGGGTGTCATGTTAACTATCACCATCTCTGTCGATTCAGTTCCACACTCCTTCCTCCTTTGACTATCCTGCCTAACTGTTGCAGATCTCTCACACAATCCATCCACCTCTTTGCTGGACACCCTCATTTCCTCTTGCCTTCTTCCTTTAGGTACCAAATCTTCTTCACCAAATTGTCTTCTTTTCTGCACATGTGTCTGAAACACCATAATCTGTTCTGTTTGATCTTTTCTGCAATTGGATATACTTTGGATTCTGCTCTTATGTCATTATTTCTTCACCTGTCCCACAGTGGGCACCCTACCACCTGTCTCAGGCACTTCATCTCCATCACCTCTAGCTTCCTCATCTGCTCTGCCTTTACTGCCCAGGATTCTGTACCATACAGTAGTACTGGTCACCCCACAGTTTTGTACACCTTATTTTTCAGCTTCTTTGACATTCTTTTGTCACACACTACACCTGACACACTATGCCAGCTGGCTGCAGCCCCTCTGATTCCAGCTTTGACCTCTTCATTCAGACTTACCTTTCTTCAACAATCCCTCCTAGATCCCTGAAACTGTTAACCTGTTCCACTATCCTCCCCTTTTATCTCAATTTTCAGCTTCTTCTTAACGGTTTTTCTCACTGCAAACAGTGGGTCAGTTTTGCTACATTCTGTTCATCTCCGATATTACTTTCTACTCCTCTCTGTATCCGTTTATCAATAAGCCCTCTCCAGAACTTTCATGCAAGGTCACAGGAGTTTTGATACCTTTGTACTGCCCACAGGTGTGGATGTCCCCTTTGTTCTTTGTACACTAGCATGAGTATGCTTCTTCTCCAGTCATCTGGGATACTCTCTGCACTGCTATGAGTACCCTCAGGAGTGATTTCTTTCTCCCCTGTCTCACCCAGCATCTTTATCATATCTGTTGTGATCTCCTCTGAGACTACTGCTATCCCTGACTTCATTTTTCTTAGTGCTGTTTTTCTTCTAGGGTGAGCTTCTCATCTTCTGTCATCATAAGCTGCGTCTGGGGCAGTACAACTTCCATAGGGTTTTCTTCATTCAGAAGCTGCTGGAAGTTTTCCTTCTATCTGCCTTTGATGTCTTGTAGACTGGTGAGCAGGTTGTTGCTGGCATCCCATATGAAGGGTATTTTACTAACTTCTTTATAGATTCATAGGTAGGTACTAGGCTATCTGCTCGAGGGCATTTAAAAGCCCAGCCAGAGTGTGTCAGCTTTCACCACACCATTGATTAATTAACTGATTCTCTGTCAAGCAGAGCCAATGAAGTGAACCCAAGGGTGTATTTTCTGTTACCCATCCACTCATCAAGGTTTCTCTTGAAGAGTGTTAGTGAGGGGCTCTGCCTAATGTAGTTTTGAATTTTGTTCCAAAGCATGGAGAGTCTCTGTGACAGGAATCTATCCCTTCGGCATGTTGTATTTATTGTTGTGGCGAGGTTTAGCTCACTAGAGAGCGTGGCTTGCAGTGACTTGGATTTCTTTAGGTGGAGCATGTCCATTAATTCTGAGTTGGACATGGCTTTGTAAATCAGGCAGAGATCACCTCTGAGCAAGCGATATGCCACTGTGTACAGCCGGAGTTTTTTCAGTCGGGCTGCATAAGACATATGTTTGAGGCCAGTAATCCTCTTGGTGAGGTACTTTTGTGGTCTCTCCAGCTGTTGGAAGTGTCTTGTGAGGTACATCCCAAATGGGGAATTGTACTCTGATTGGTCTGATGAGTGACGAGTAGAGGGGCACTTTAACCTCTTTATTTCTAGATGTGAACCCTTTAGTAATTAGATGGGCCACATAGAAGGATTTCCTAACTACTTTGGCAATATGATTGTCAAAGGAGAGATTACTATCTACCTGGGTCCCTAGATATCTTATTACCACTTCTGTATTAAGGGGGCTGCCACCTATGTGGTAATTCATGGTTGTTTTGTTTTTCCCAAATGGGATGACTATGCATTTTTTGGCATTTAGCTTGAGGCCATAACTTTGACACCAGGTGTCCATTCTCATTAAGGCCCTTTTGGAGGATGTCCGTGTCAGTTGGAGAGTCAGTTATGGCTCCCAGTTTGTAGTCATCGGTGAACTTGGTTAGCCATAGTCCTCCTGTGTTAGCCTGTACTTCTGAGAAGTATGTGCCAAACAGTAGGGGTCCCAGGACCGAGCCTTGTGGGACACCACTTGTGACTGGTTTAGAGTTGGACATGGAGCCCGCTATTCTTACCTTGTGAGTTCTGTCTGTAAGCCAGTTGGCAACCCATCTCTTGACGTAGGGGTTTATGTTCAGGCTGGTGAGATTTTCTGTAATACCCGAGTGGGGAATGGTGTTGAAAGCCTTGGCGAGGTCAAAGTAGGCAGTGTGAGCAACCTTTCCCTCATCTATGGCCTTGGTGACTGTCTCGAAGAAGTCAACCAGGTTTAGTAGGCATGATCTGCCCTTAATAAAGCCGAACTGGGTCGGGTCAAGTGTTTGGAGTTTCCCAGTGTCTTTGTTAATGAGTTCCATGATGATGCACTCCATAGCCTTGCAGACCAGGCTAGCCACCAGGGTCAGTTGTGGTCCCTCCTTTGGGGAGTGGAATAACCGTTGCTGTGTGCCATTCTATGGGCACATAGCCTGTGGAGAGGCTGAGGTTGAACAGTGTGTTTAGGTGCGGGGGTTAGTTTGTTCTGTAGTTTGTGCAAGACACAGCCTGGGACACCATCTGGCTCCATTGACGCTGTGTTTTTGGCTTTTGAAAGGGCTATTTTCACCTGTGCGTCTGTGATTTCTGGGACATTACACTTTTCCTGTATTGTTGTGGGTCCTTTTGGAGGTGAGAGGGGGGTGAAGTTTGCACTGAATATGTCTGCCAGGATGTTGGCAATATCAGTAGGTTTTGTATATTTTGTGCTATTTTGCACTAGTTCAGTGCATATCTGTGAGTTGCCACTTAGATTCTTAACATAGCTAAAGAAGGCTTTGTGGTTATTTTTTTAATCCTTGGCTATTTACTTTCGAAATTAGCCTTGCATGATTTTATGAGGGACCTTAGTTTTTTACTGATACTGATCAGGGATGTCTTTCCTTCTTGGGATTTGCTTTTTTTCTGAACTAGTTTCCTCTTCCTATTGTATAGCCTGTTTATGGCAGGGGTCCACCAGACTGGTTTCCTTCTCTTAGAGGAGTGAGTCTTGGTTTTGCTAGGGATCCATGCATCCTTGTAGGTGCTCATAGAGTGCATTTGTAAAGGTTTCTGCATCTTGGGCAGAGTTATCCTTTAGCATGGGGGCTGTGAAACTTACCGCCTCTGTCTTAAGTAAGGTGAAGTTTGCTTTAGAAAAGTTTTTTACTGTGGTTTCCTTAGTTGGTGGTGGTGGTGGGGGGGGGGGTGGACATCCACAGTGATTAGTTTACTGTCGCCCATGTTTGTGATGACCAGGTCCAATATGTTTTCACCTCTGGTAGGGGAGTTTACCAGCTGATCCATGGCATTTGAGTTGATGAATTCCAGGAAGCA
Source organism: Protopterus annectens (assembly GCF_019279795.1). Classification (NCBI taxonomy): domain Eukaryota; kingdom Metazoa; phylum Chordata; order Ceratodontiformes; family Protopteridae; genus Protopterus; species Protopterus annectens. The sequence continues at coordinate 408,999,246 of NC_056729.1, read as the reverse complement.
CTGGGCCTGGGAGTTTGTACTCGAGTAGTTTTCCCAGTTAATGGTAGGGTAATTGAAATCGCCCAATATTAGTGTGTTCGGTAGGACTTATATGTTTTCCAGTGTCTCCAGAAAGGTGGAGTGGTGGTCCTGGGTCATGGAGGGTGATCTGTAGCAGGCCACAATTTGCACTGCAGATTTGCCCGGTGTTAGTTGCACGTGGATGATCTCAGAAGTATCATGCTGTGCCACTAAGCTGGAGGTGTAGATATCCTTGATGAATATGGATACACCCCCTCCTTTTGTGTTTCGGTCCATGTTCTGTTGCCGAAACGTGTTGTACGAGTTGTAGCCCGGTAGTGCTGGGGTGCTCTCTGGAGACTTGAACCAGGTTTCAGTTACTGCACAGATGTCAATGTTCTCCATACTGAGGAGTGCTTCGAGCGCGTGCATTTTGAGATTTAAACTCCTGGCGTTGAGTAGCATAACCCTCAGTTTTTTGTTAATTGTGCTGTTTATGGAGGTGGGTTTGACTTTTGAACGTTGCCTAAAAAAGGCACTATGGGGGCAACAAGAGCCTTGGCCAGTATTCAGAAGCCTAGGGGTGACAGGTGCAAGCCATCTCTTGCGAGGAGTGCGGCTTGTCGAGCATGTCTTCCCAGGTTGATAGACACTGGATCCCCTTTGAATAACACCAGAAGCTTAGCCAATTGTTGAAATTGATAATTTTTTCTTTATACTGAGGTATCATTCTTGGTGAGGGCAGGATGCTGGTCAGGGTCATACAAGCCTGGGCTACATGGTCAGAGAGCTCTTCCATGTCTCTTTTTATGTAGTCCAGGGAGGTATGTCTCAGGTCATTCACACCAACATGCACAATGACAGAGTCATATTTGTACTTGTTCTGGAGTGACCTGAGTGCTTGTGTTATGTGGCGGATTCTGGCTCCTGACAGGCAGTTAACAGTAACCTTCTGCTTGTCCAGCCTAGTGAGTGGGACGTCAATGTGCCTGACTACAGAATCAGTTATTACTAGTGTGTTAGGTATGTTATTTTGCCTTAAGGGCTGTGATTGTGCGGCACACTGATTTTGTGTTTTATGTGTTGTCTGGTTTCTGACGGGAGGTGCAGGTTGTTTGGGTGTCTGCTTTGGAGGTCTCTGATGCTTTTGCAGGTTTTTATTTAGAGCCTCCGAGTATGATTTTGTGTATTTTTTGCCAGTGCTGGTTTCATAGGTCTATGTGTGGCTGGAGGTGTGGAGCAAGTGTTAACCTTCTCCTCTTGACTGTCTGCTCCAGTCTTGGGTGGAGACAGCTTAGCCTCCAGTTTGGCTGTATAATTACATCTCTCGCATATGTTAGTGTTTTGTGGTAGGAGGAGAGGGTTGTCTATGTACATGAGGCAGTTGTAACATTGCTTCAGGATACCCAGATTCACCAACTGGACTGGAGAGTACACCTGAAGTTGCCCTTTGGTCATGTCTGAATAGTAGTTTGAGCTGCTTAGTCACTTGGTTGATGAGGGGTGAAGAAAGAGTCTTGCCCCGCTCGGCAATCAAGTGTCAGGGTATATTAGTGCTTGCTATTAGGTCTGAGCAAATGCTGGGCTGTAGGATGCTTTTTGAGTGCTTAGGTTGAGAGTTAGACTAGTTTCAAGGGGAAACTGAAGAGGAGACTTAGTGGAGCCGGGAATAATTTAACCCTAGCTAACCGGCACTGCCCGGCATACAAAACCGTGCAAACGCGTTTTTTATAACAGGGAAATGAAAGAGAGAAATTAGCCCAAAATGGCCAATAAACTACTAACTTCTGGGCTGGAACCACTCCTCCAGGGACAGATAGGCTGCTCAAAGCTCCCCTCTCTCACAGGTGAGCAGAGAAACTTCCTTCAGTCCAAGTAAGGTATGGGCAACTCAGAAAATTGTAACACAGCCCTGAATTCAGCTCTAGCCTGAAAACTGGACTATACTAGCTTAGAAAGGTGGGAAACGAGAACATTTTTTTTTTGTTTGTTTTTTTGAAAAGATAAGGCAAAAACAGTAAAAAAAATACACTTAAAACAGCTTTAAATGACTACAAACGATCAGAAAAGGCCATCACAATTTAGTGTGTAGCCTACAACAGTTAAAAAAATTATTTAAACAAAAAATGACTTTTTAAAAGTGCAGGCAGTCAAATAAGTATAATATGTAAAAAAACAAGCTTTTGAATCACAATAAATGCTGGTAAATCAGCATTTAGGCGGAAAACAGTTAAGTACAGCAAGAAAGTATAGAAAACTGATACTTAATCACTCCAAAGTCTTTCTTCTAAGCTAGAAGGGTTGTATCAGTTTAAGGCTTTCTAATGCTTCTCAGTAGGTTAGTTACAGGAAAGATGGGAAACAAGTGCAGATGTGGTCCTTTAAACCAGAAAGCTGAAAGTGATGGACACACTGTCCAAATGGTCAATAAACTACAATTTCTGGGCCAAGAACCTCTCCTCTCATGGTAGACAGGCTACCTAGTGCTTACCACTCCCACTGATAAGCTAGAAGGCTTTCCTCCAACACAGAAAGGCATGTGGGGCTCAGAAGCTTACCAACAGTCCTGGATACAGCAACCCTGTATCTGGACTAGGCTAGTTACAGGAAAGGTGGGAAACAAGTGCAAGTGCGGCTTTCAAACCAGAAAGTTGAAAGAGATGGAAAAAAATGCTCAAACAGCCAATAGCTACAATTTCAGGGCCAGGGACCACTCCTCTTGTGGTAGATAGGCTACCTAGTGCTTACCACTCCCACTGATAAGCTAGAAGGCTTCCCTCCAACACGGAAAGGCTTGGGGGCACAGATGCTTACAAAGAGTCCTGGATACAGCAAATCTGTATCTGGACTAGACAGTAACTAGTGACTGTTTCTTTGTCTTTGCCTTGCAATCTGATGTAGTTTCTTTGTGCCTTCTACTGAGTCGCTTTCCAGAAGTTGGTAGAGTGCCTCTGATCCCTGCCCTTTACTATTGCTACTTCTTCCTTAGCCTGTTTATTAGCCAACCAGTATTCCTTCCTAGCCTAGTTCGTCGTTTCTGTCTCCCATTTTTTCCTGCACTCCTTTCTTTTGATGACTTCCTGGACTTCTGCATTACACCACCAGCTTTCCTTATGTACCACATTTCCATACCTGGCTTGACCACATATCCATTCTGTAGTCCTCACACATGGTGCTGTCATTCTTCTTCAGCTCCACCTATTTCCTCCTCCTTTTGGGGTGCTATATCCCTGAGTAATTCTTTGAACAGTCATGCATTCTGTCCAGTCAACTTCAAAGTCTTCAGTCTGGTCTCTGACCTTAGAGCCTTCTATGACCACTGCTTGCAAATGATTGTGGCAACCAGTGACTTATGCTGTGGGCTGACTGTTTCACTGAGGAAGAATTTGTAATCATTGGTTCTACCCCCAGTGCCCTTTCCTTAATAGGAGGAAGTCTGTCTCAGTTACACATTGGCTACTTTTGTATGTGATCTTGTCTTTCTGAACCATGTGTTGACTACTATCAAGCCATTTGCTGATTATGAATAATGTCTTATCATTAGGCTGTAGTCTCATTGTTATGAGTCTGTCACTAATTCTGATGACATCCCTCATTGCTTCTGAAGGCTCTCTCACCACAGTTCCCACACCATTTCTAGACTGCCCTCTTCCTAAGAAGTAGACTCTGGATCCCAAGCCAAGTGACCTTGCTGCACTCCCTTTCCATATCATCTCTTGGATGCATTGGATGTCAAGCCTTCTCCATACTATCACTTTATCCTCTACTAAGCTCCATCTTGACAGTGAACCTGCATTGTGTGTAGCAATTTTTAATTCATGTTTGGCAGGTTAATTGATTTTATGTCCTGTTTTCACTCAACAGAGCTATCTCAGGTAACCCAGGCTGGACACAGTCTGGGAAGTAACTTATTGACCCAGGGCTGCTAGGACAATAGGGGCAAATACACCCCTCCCACAGTTAGCATGGGTCCCTGGTGTAGGTCAGGTCCTCAACCTACATATCACTAGTAAATACCCATGCCCATTTGACAACATTAGTCGTCACAACCAAATAACCTAGAGCCATATTCTAAATTGTTGAGTGGCTAGACCTGCCATGGCACGCAGTCTGTGATCCATGTAGCTGTCCAAAATGATTGGTCTGTACAACTCTTTCTCCTTTAGGGCACCATGTAGAGTCTGTACTGCTGCCCACAGCTCCATTCATTGGTTAATTTGAGGTGGAAATACTCTGCATATTTTGCAGACATGAATGAAACCCCACAGAGATACAAGAACATGCAAACTGCAAACAGAGACTGATTGTCGGTCAGGATCGAGCCTTGTACCTTGTGCATAGAAGGCGAAGACCTTAACCATTATGCCAACTCTTCTCCTAAGCCTAAGGCTATCAGTAACATTGCTTTGAATAAAAAGTGTAGATTTCTTCCTTTTCTCCTCATAGTCCTAAACCAGGTGAGTATATGTTGCTCCCATGATTCCTAGGAGACATTTTTTAATACTCATCAACAGTAAGGATATAAGAAGATGCTTTATTTTTTGAAAAAAAACAAAAAAAAATACTTGTTTACCCGTTTCTAAGCTAGTATAGTCCAGTTTTCAGGTTAGTGCTGAATTCAGGGCTGTGTTACAAGTTTCTGTGTTTGCCCATACCTTACTTGGATAGAAGGAAATTTCTCTGTTCACTGTAGGAGAGGGAGCTTTGAGCAGCCTATCTGTCCCTGGAGGAGTGGTTTCATCCCAGAAATTAGTAATTTCTTGGCCATTTTGGGCTAATTTCTATCTCTTTCATTTTACTGCTATAAAACCCGCGTTTGCGCAGTTTTGCGTGCCGGGCAGCGCCGGTTACCTAGGGTATAACTATTCCCGGCTCCACAAAGTCTAGTCTTCAATTTTTCCCTTAGAACTTGACAAACTTTCAACTTAAGCACTCAAACCATTCACTTCTCATCCCGGCACTTGCTCAAAACTCATAGCAAGCACTAATAAACCTTAGCACTAGGACCCCCCCCCCATACTGTAGAGAAGGACAAGGCTCTCTATTCGAACTTACCAGCCAATCAGTAAAACAGTTCACTGTACCTATCCAGGCATGTCCAAAGGGCAGTTTCAGGTGTACTCCCTGGTCTAACTGGTGAATCCTGGCATTTTGAGGCAATGTTACAATTGCCTCATGTACACAGACAACCCTCTCCTCCTTCCACCAAACACTAATACATGTGAGAGATGCAAGTATACAGCCAAACTGGAGGCTAAGCTCTCTCAACCCAAGACTGGACCAGGCAGTCAAGAGGAGAAGGGAATTACTTGCATCACACCACCAGTCTCACATAGACCTATGAAACCAGCACCGGCAAAAAACACACATAAATACACAAAAACATACTCAAAGACTCTAAATAAAAATCTGCAAAAACAACAGAGACCTCCAAAGCAGACATCCAAGCAACTTCCACCCCCCCAACACAAACCATGAAACACATACTTCACAAAACCAGTGTGCCATGCAATCACAGCCCTTAAGGCAAAATAACATACCCAACACACTAGTAATAGGTGACTCTATAGTCAGGCACACTAACGTCCCACTCACTAGGATGAACAAGGAGAAGGTTACTGTTAGCTGCCTGTTTGGTGCCAGGATCCGCCACATAACACAAGCACTCAGGTCACTCCAGAACAAGTACAAATATGACTCTGTCATTATCCATGTTGGTGTAAATGACCTGAGCCATACCTCCCTGGACTACATGAAAAGAGACATGGAATGGAGGAGCTCTCTGATCACGTAGCCCAGGCCGGTATGACCCTGACCCTGAGTAGCATCCTGCCCTCACCAAGAGTGATACCACGGTATAGAGAAAAAAATATCAATTTCAACAATTGGCTAAGCTTCTGGTGTCATTCAAAGGGATCCAGTGTCTGTCAGCCTGGGATGACATGCTCGACAAGCCATGCTGCTTCTCTAGAGATGGCTTGCACTTGTCACCCTTAGGCTTTCAAATACTGGCCAAGTTTCTTGCCACCCCCATAGTGCCTTTTTTAGGCAAGGCTCAAAAGATAAACCCACCCCCATAAATAGCACAAATAACAAAAAACTGAGGGTAATGCTACTCAATACCAGAAGTCTAAACCTCAAAATGCACGCACTCGAGGTTATAAGTGCAGTAAAAGAAACCTGGTTTAAGGCTCCAGAGGGCACCCCAGCACTACCAGGCTACAACTCATACCATACATTTTGGCCACAAAACCCAGACAGAAATACAAAAGGCAGGGGAGTATCCATATTCATCAAGGATACCCACACCTTCTGGTTAGTGGCACAGCACAATGCTTCAGAGATCATCCACGTGCAACTAACAACAGGCAAAACTGCTATTCAAATTATAGCTTGCTACAGATCACCCACCATGTCCCAGGACCACCACTCCGCATTCCTGAAAACACTGGGAAACATAAAGGTCCTACCAAACACCCTGATATTGGGTGATTTCAATTACCCAAACATTAACTGGAAGAACTACTCAAGTACAAACTCCCTTGCCCAACATTTCCTAGAATTTATAAACTCAAATGCATTGGATCAACTGGTCAACACCCCCACCAGAGGTGACAACATATTGGACCTGGTTATCACCAGTATGGGCGACCGGTGTTCCACATCAGACGTCATCCCCTCATTGGTTGGATCTGACCATAAACTAATCACTCTGGATATCCACAATCCTCCACCACCCCCGATCAAAGAAACCACCGTGAAAAACTTTAGAAAAGCAAACTTCACGTTACTTAAGACCGAGGTGGGAAGTTTCAAAGCCCCCATGCTAAAGGATAATGCTGTCCAAGCTGCAAAATCCTTTACTAATGCACTCTACGGGCACCTACAAGAATGCATGGATCGTGCTATCCCAAACAAAACCAAGACTCACTCCTCCAAGAAAAAGAAACCAGTCTTTTGGACCCCTGCCATAAACAAGCTATACAATAGAAGGAGGAAACTAGTACAGAAAAGAGTAAAATCTCAAGAAGGGAAGACATCCCTGATCAGTATCAGCAAGAAACTATGTTCCCTCATAAAATCATCCAAGGCTAGCTTTGAAAGAAAAATTGCTGTGGACTCCAAAGATAACCACAAGGCATTCTTTAGCTATGTCAAGAATCTAAGTGGCAATTCTCAGATCTGCTTGGAGTTAGTGCAGAATGGCACAAAATACACTGAACCAACTGATATAGCCAACATCCTGGCAAACAGGTTCAGGGCAAACTTCACCCCCATCTCACCCCCAAAAGGGCCCATAACTATTCCAGAAGAATGTAGTGCCCCTGAAATCACAGATACTCGGGTAAAAACAGCCCTCTCCTAAGGCAAAAACACAGCATCAGTGGGACCGGACGGTGTCCCAGGCTGCGTTCTACACAAGCTCAAAGATGAACTAACCCCTCACCTAAACACACTGTTTAAATTCCACCTCTCCTCTGGCTATGTGCCAACAGAGTGGTGCACAGTAACGGTTATTCTGCTCCACAAAGGTAGAGCCACAAAAGACCCCGGGAACTATCGCCCTATAAGCCTGACTAGCTTGGTCTGCAAAGCTACAGAGCACATCATCATGGATCTCATTAACAGAGACATTGGGGCCTCCAAACACTGGACCCTACCCAGTTCAGCTTTGTTAAGGGCAGATCATGACTCCTAAACCTGGTGGACGACTTTGAGACAGTTACCAAGGCTATAGATGGTCCACACGGCCTACCTAGACCTCGCAAAGGCCTTCAACACCATTCCCCACTCAGGTATTACAGACAAGCTCACCAGCCTGAACATAAACCTCTACGTCACAAGATGGGTTGCCAACTGACTCACGGACAGAACCCACGTGGTAAGAGTTGCGGGAGCTAGGTCTGACTCTAAACCGGTTACAAGTGGCAATCCCCAGGGCTCAGTCCTAGGACCCCTCCTGTTCAGCATATACTTCTCAGAGGTACAGGCAAGCACAGGAGGACTGTGGCTGACCAAGTTCGCAGACGACTGCAAACTAGGGCCTATAATTGACTCTCCGGCTGACACAGACATCCTCCAATAGGGTCTCACTGAGACAGATACCTGGTGTCAAAACCATGGCCTCAAGCTAAATGCCAAAAAGTGCATAGTCACCCCCTTTGGAAAAAACAAAGTACCCACAAACTGTCACATAGGTGGTAGCCCCCTAAATACAGAAGACGTATTAAGAGATCTGGGGACTCAAGTAGATAGTAACCTCTCCTTTGATAATCACATTGCCAAAGTGATTAGAAAATCCTTCTATGTGGCCCACCTAATCACAAAAGGGTTTGCATCCAGATTGAAAGAGGTCATTGGGCCCCTCTACGCATCACTCATCAGACCCATCATAGAGTACAATGCCCCATTTGGGATGTACCTTACAAGACACCTGCAACAACTGGAAAGACCACAGAAGTACCTCACCAAGAGGATCACTGGCCTCAAGGAGATGCCCTATGCAGCTCGACTGAAGAAACTCCAGCTGTACTCGATTGCACACCACCTACTCAGAGGTGATCTCTGCCTGACATACAATGCCATGTCCAACCCAGAATTGATGGACATGCTCCACCTAAAGAAAACCATGTCCCCTTGAGCCACATGCTCCAGGGCTGTAAACCTCACCACAACAATAAGTAGGACATGCTGGAGGCATAGATTCCTGTCCCAGAGACTTCCCATGCTCTGGAACAAGATTCCAATCTACATTAGGCAGAGCTCCTCTCTAACCCTCTTCAAGAGAAACCTTGACGAGTGGATGGGAAACAGAAAGTTTACCCCAGGAATCACTTCAATGGCTCTGCTGAACAGAGGCACAGGGAACTAATCTAAGGGGACGGCGAAAGCCAACACATTCCGGCTAGGCTTATAAATGCCTTCGGGCAGATAGCCTGGTACCTACCTATGAACCTAAGTCTTTGCCTTTCTTTCCAGGGAGATTGTATATTCATGTTGAAAAACAATCTGTTTCAGATTGGATTTTTGGCTTTATTGTAGAGTGTTATAACCCTGTACATAAGCCTTTGGAAGGGCACATCAGAACCTCTTCCATAAAATGTGCCCCTGCCTGTGCAACCTCCTTTAGAGGGTATTCAACATCAGATATTTGTAAAGCTGTACCCAGTACCCTTTGCATATGTTCTTCAAACATTAAAAATCCAATTGAGAAGGCTTTGCTACAAAGACCATCCAAGGAATGTTGTCTAGGCCTTCTTCTGCCTTCAGATTCAGAGCTGAGTGCTCTACCCAAGTGCAGACACAACAAAGGCACAAAATACCATAATACCTTTGTGTGAGGTACTCACCACAGCAGTAGATGACTGAATCTTTTTTGTCTTTACAGTAGTAGCTCCCTTCTTTGTCTTCTCATTACTTGCCCTCTTTCTAATTGTTTTAGGTTGGTTTTCCTTGTACACTGTTGTATATTGAATATAGTTTTCATGTGGGACATTGGGTTAGATGACTTTACAGACTTTTTTTGTTCTTTGTTGTGCCAATTAAACATTTAATATGAAAATAAAGAACTGGTTGTTGAATTGTCTTGGATATTTATATTATACTACAGTATATTGGTAGCACTTGCTATGGTCACTGGATTTTCTATGCCAGATTCTCTCAGAGAGGCATGCTCTTCAGATGATGCTACATGCTGGAGTCTCTTGGAGAAACTGACCTGCAAAGTATGTTTATGTTGTGGAGCAAGGTGGGTCTCTGTATGTAAAACTTTGTCTAGAGCTCCATCTCTGAGAGCTGCTTAGCCCCACCTGGATTTTGAATATCACTCCTCCAAAGAAAGTAAGTGACAGCCAAGTAAACACGTTATAGAGGGAATTATCTACTGCTATCCAGAATTTGTGTCAAAGGACCTCACACCTGTAAAGGTTTGTTTCCCAAACAGAAAGAGTTGCTTGGAAGCATAAAAGGATTTGGACATTGTTATGACGAAAACCTTGCGTAACTGTACTGTTTTTGTTTTTTTTTTCTCAGTTGTGGACAACTTGGCTCATTTGTATTGCACTAAACATATCAAATACCCTTCGAGTGAAAGGATTTATAACGTAGTGCTATAACAGCCACAGAAGTAGTCCTATTAGTACCATGTGCAGCCTCCTCCTGCATGGAACAGCGTGGGTCTTGAACATTACATAAGATGCTCTAATCAAAAACCCAGCTAATCTGTTTAGCAAATAGTTTCCAGAAAGCAGTTTGTGATCATACGTACCATATCCATTGTCCTGACAGAAGAAAGAGTAGCTGTGCATGGTGATCTCAGAGTACATTGATTACTACTGCCAAAACGGGGGTTTTCACCTTTTCTAGGGCAGGATATTCATCAGTGGTTGACATAAGTGTATAGTTACCATTTGACTCCAGCATCGTGAAAACTGGGAGATCTGTCTTCATAACATGCTGCCATATATGAAGTCCAGAAAGTAAGTCTTCAAATTTTTATTTTTAGTTAAGGCAGGAAAACTGGTTCAACAGCTTTACACATTACATTGTGAAATGTTTAGAACAGAGTACCAACACAAGACAGAGCAGTATATACAAAGTGAATACCTTGTTCACTCTTACAAACTATAGTTAATACAATCATAAATTTAACAGAGGTGACCACCCACCATTCTCCTAGTGATGGCTGCTCAGATTCGGTTTAAATGTAATAAAATTAGGTAAACTCCTTATAGTCAGTCCAAAAGTTCCATGGTTTACAGTGCTAAAGAAAAATCTGTTTTTCAGAGAGAATTTTGGTCAATCCAACAGAGAGCTGTAAAAGAAAAACTTTTATCAATCACTTTTGAGAAAATTCCGTTGAGTTGTTTTTCTTTCATTCATCCAAAGTTGTAATGAAAAAAAAAATCCAAACAGGCAGTTCAAATAGTTTGAGCACTTTCACCTAAAATAAAAGTGGGCTTTCTTAGATTAATAGCATTATCTGATCAGTATATTTGGATCAATTTATATTGTTTGGTCAGTGGGGATGGTAGTGTAAGGCAGGGTCACATCATAGTTTACTGATCAATGGTGGGAATCAAGGACATTGGGGGCATACACACTGTACTGATTTCAGTACATCTTTGGAAGAAGGGTAGATCCAGCACTAGGCGACCTGAAAGTGGGCCCCTGCTGGTTGGGAGGGGGCTGTAGAAAACATGGGTGTTTTTTTAAATGCACGTTTGTGAGAGGGGTGTTCTTGGATGACCTCTATATCTGGTCAGACATGCCGTTGTGTCTGTACATGCATCATTGCACACACCTGTTATTCCTACCGCACGGAATTTAATGTTCTGTTCATTGCTGCTTCCAATTGTCTTTGTCTACAACAGAGCATGTATACACCTGCATGCGTGTGTGTGCAAAATGCCCCCAGTTAGGGATAACTCATGTTTAGTGTTAATTTGCTCAGGCTCAAACCATGTACGTTAGGTTCAACAAACAAGAGCCTGAATTCTCTACCCGTCACCACAAGTGTCCAGATTTTCACAGAATGCCTGGATTTTTGTTTTGTACTTTTGGTCTGTTCCTCTTAAATTTTTTGTTTTTCTAGCAAATCAGTGAGAACTAAATTCACTAAATAGTGACAGACATTTTAGTTTCAGTCTTTGTATATTTCAGGAAATGCATGGTAACACAAAACATTTTATTCTAGCAACTTAAGATTATACAAGCAATATTTATAATGTGCCCCTGGTTTTGGGCCTTTGTCTCCCCCCACCCCCATAAATTTTGGCTTTTCCAGATTTCTTATGCTACAAAGTTAAAAGAAGTAGTTGAGTGCCAGGTGCATTTTATAAGGAGCTGAGAGCTTTAGGGGAAGAGAAGTTTAGTGCTGCTTTTGCCAAGTCTGTTTACAATATGCAACTGTTGTTCACCAAATGATGTCACTATTGTGCTAAAGTATTTAAAAGCATTGTTAGTAGCACAACAGGAAGCATAATTGCTTTTGCTGCATAACGCTGTGGGTTCTACTCCCTCAGTATATAGATGTACTGCTGATAATGTGGTGTTCTTTAAAGGGGGGTGGATGCTGCAGTCCTGAGTATGTCCTCCTTTGGAGGAGATATCTAATAACTGTGAACCTGTTATCAGTTTGCCATCCATTCCCTATTGCAATATTACCAGCTTACCATTTTTAATGTAACCTAGGCAATTTATTCTTCAAGGGCAGAAGGCACTGAATTTGTAGATGAAACAGTAAAATATTAAGTTGTTTGCTAGCAGCAACCTCTTAATTAGTTACAGATCTCTTTAATGTGGAATTATTCAAATTATGTCAACTTCTGTAGAGATTATGCATATTATAGGTTCATAGTTGTGTACTAGGCTAATGGCCCTGGAGCCTTTACAAGCCTAGCCCATAGGATTACCCTAGCATCGTGCCACCCAACCTTATTTCCTAGTGCCTCTATCAAGTAGAGCCACTGGAATGATCCCTGGCATGAATTTTCTATTTCCCATCCACTCATCAAGATTTCTCTTGAGGAGGGCCAGTGAGGTGCTCTGCTTGACATGTATGGGAAGTCTGTTCCATAGCATGGGCAGTCTCTGCATTATTGACCTGTCCCTCCAGCATGTTCTGTTGATTGTGGTAATGAGATTGAGGTCTCTGGAGTGTGTGGTGCGGAGGGATTGGGATTTCTTTAGATGTAGCATTTCTAACAGAGCTGGGTCAGACATGGCTTTGTAAGACAAGCAGAGATCACTTCTAAGGTGATATGAGGTAGAGAATAGTTGGAGTTTTTTGAGTCTGTCCATATAGGACAAGTGTTTAAAGCTTAGGATCCTCTTTTTGAGGACTTTTGTGGCCTCTCCAGTTGTTGCAGGTGTCTAGTGAGGTACGTGCCAAATGGGGCATTGTACTCTATGATTGGCCTAATGAGGGAAGAGTAGAGGGAGACCATTACCTCTTTCTTCCTGGATGCAAAGCCCTTAGTAACGTGATGTGCCACATAGAAGGACTTTCTGACCACAATGACAAGGTGGTGGTTAAAAGAGAGGTTGCTGTCAGCCTGTGTTCCCAGATCTCTTATAATGCCTTCTGTGTTCAGTGGACCAGCATCAATGTGGTAATTCAAGGGAACCGGGTTTTTCCCCAAAGGGTGTGAAGACACATTTTTTGGCATTGAGCTTAAGGCCATGGTTTAGACACCAGTTGTTGGTCTCATTGAGGCCTTTCTGTAGGGTGTCAACATCACTTGGAGAGTTAATAATAGCTCCCAACTTGCAATTATCTGTGAACTTTGTCAGCCAGAGTCCCTTCGTGTTGGCTTGGACTTCAGAGAAGTAGATACCAAACAAGAGAGGACTCAGGACCGAACCCTGTGGGTCTCCACTCTTGAGTCAGCTACTTTCACACTGTGAGTTCTGTCTGGGAGCCGGTTTCCAACCCACCTAGTGATATAAGCCGTTGATGCCTGGCTTAGTAAGTTTTTCTATGATTCCTGAGTGGGGAATGGTATCAAAGGCCTTGGCCAGATCAAGGTAGGCTGTATGAACCACCTTACCTTCATCCACAGCTCTGGTGACTGACTCAAAGAAGTCGGCCAAGTTGAGCAGGTATGATCTACCCTTCACAAAACCAAACTGTGTAGGATCTAGAGTTTGGAGATTCCCTATATCCTTGTTTATTAGGTCAGTGATGATGCATTCCATAGCTTTGCATATCAGACTTGTCAGGCTAATGGGGCGATAGTTCCCAAGGTCTGTAGTTGCTCCTCCTTTGTGGAGACGGATGACTGTAACAGTGCGCCATTCGGTGGGGCAAAGCCTGAGGTGAGGCTGTGATTGAATAGGGCACACAGATGAGGTGCCAGTTCACTCTGTAGTTCATGTAGAACACAGCCAGGGATACTGTCAGGTCCCATAGAAGCTGTACTCTTGACCTTGGACAGTGCTGTTTTAACCTGTGCAGCAGTAGTACTGGGTGCCTGGCAATCTACTGGTGTTGTGATTGGTCCTCTTGGGGGGGGGGGTATAAAGTTAGCACTGAATCTGTCCGCCAGTATATTTGCAACATCTGTTGGCTCTGTATAAGAAGTACCATTGTGCAGTAGCTCAGAGCAAGTCTGGGTATTGCTATGGAGATTCTTTACATAACTATAGAAGGCCTTGTGGTTGTCTTTACTATCTGCTGCAATTCTGTTTTCATAGCTAGCTTTAGAGAATTTGATGAGGGATCTCAACCTTTTGTTGAGGCTGATAAGGGAGTTTTTCCAGTCTTGGGACTTCACTTTATTTCGCATCAGTTTCCTCCTTCTGTTGTAGAGTTTGTTTATGGCAGGGGACCACCAGATTGGCTTCCTTTTTTTGAGGAGAGCGTCTTAGTTCTGTTGGGTATGGCGAGATCCATGCATTTGTGTACATGTTCGTACAGTGCATTGGTGTATGATTTGGTGGTCATGCAACTATTCTCCATTTGTATGGATGCCGTGAAGTTAGCCACCTGTGTTTTTAGGAGCCCAAAGTTAGCTTTAAAGAAGTTTTTCATGGTGGTTACCTTTGTTTGGGGGGTGGGAGGGATGTGGATTTCCAAGGTAATTAGCTTGTGATCGGATCTCACTAGGGAGGAGTTGACTATTGGTGTAGAGCAATGGTTGCCCATGTTAGTAATGACCAGGTCAACAATGTTGCTACCTCTACTGGAGGTAAGAACGAGCTGGTCCAGGGCATTGGAATTAATGAATTCCAGAAAGCATTGGGAAAGTGTATTGGTACATGTGTTAATCTACAGGTAATGCCCGATGAAAAAGAAGTCTGCTGCTTCATGATAGCATAGAGGTGTGTGTGTGTGTGTGTGTGTGTGTGTGTGTGTGTGTGTGTGTGTGTGTGTGTGTGAGAGAGAGAGAGAAAGTGTTTGGAGTGAGACTGGAATTCCCTCCCCCTCTCACATATGCATTAGACACCCCTCTATGTGTATTTGCTCACTACATTTACCTGGAATACCCCTAGTCAGAAGGTTGATGTGATTTGTACAGTAACTGTAAGGATGAGATTGATTTTTAACTTATAAATCTCCTTGTGTAAGGGCAGATGTACCCATTACAGATAGATAGTAAGCCGAAACTGGTATATTAGGAAAAAGTGTAAACCTCTGTGCATTGCAATTTCCAGTATGAAAAATAGGAACTGGGCTGGCTGCCGGTTGTTTTAACTAATTAAATTTGTCAGTGATGTGAAGTTGCAGTTTTTCTGTGGTGTCTTGTTTCATTTATTACTGTCTCCAATGAAAAAAACTCCAGGGTGTCATATCAGATATGCCAGTCCTTGGATTTTGTTTTACATTTTTTTAATATTGTTAATAAATGCAATACAATAATCAGGAATTTGCACACTGCTGCTGATCATAAAACTGAAGTGAAGCAAAATCATACATACACGTTTTGCATACGTATCAACAGGAGGGTGGCTTAACAGTTAATGGGTGCCAACCGAAAAAAAAGAGAAAATTTTTATGAAACTGTAACTTGGTTGGAGGGGGGGGGGGGCAGTGTGAGCTGTGAGTACACATCTGAAAATCCTAGCTACACCCCTGGTGGGAATGGAGAAGTGTGAAAGGCAGTGACGTGTGTAGTAAAGAACATTAGTTATGCAGTTAACATCTTCATTAGCATGATAAGTGTTATTGGTTTAGAGCTCTGGGTATTGCAACACTCAAGTCATGCCGTATCCCTGTTTTATAGTACTAGTTAAACAAAACATTTTACCATTTGCTTGAAATCACTTTAATAGGACTTTCCATTTTCGGTAATAAAAACCTACCAGCAGGTTTTCAATGTTTTTATAGCTAAGAAACATTTCTAGCTTTTTCCTAGTTGCTAACTTCTTTTGGTCTGCCATACTGCTGAAAGGTGAAAAAATGTATTCAGTAATTCTGCCTGAAATGCAGCATTTCAAACTTTTTTTCTTTTCCAGTAAAATTATTTCCCTTTGGCTACTTCTGTATCTAATTAATTTAGTTAGCAACTCCTCTTTTCCTTTCCAGTCCTTCACTATATCTTGTGGCTTTATTGGCTTCCCAGAAAAAAACTTGGTTGCATCGTGGCATCTTTGTAGTCATTACAGTGGGATAAAACCTGCTTCCTTGCCTACGATGGGTAAACCATTGCTGGCTACTTATTGTCATCACTCCCTAGCTGGGCTCCCTAGTAGTGGGCCACTAATCAAGGCTTAAGCATCACTGATGCAGTCAGGACTGTATTTCTCCATGACAAAGTGCATGCTTATATCTGTTTCAGGCTTATCATTCACAATCCAAGTGCCTTAGTGTGGTTAGATTTGTCTTCATTATTATGATGTCATAACTGATGTATGTACAGTGCTGCCAGCTGTTCCTAGTTCACAAAGCTTGTTCATTTGTAACCAGTTGACAGAATGGACAACTCATGTTAGAAAAGGGGGGTGTGTTTTTCTCCAGCATGGGGAGTTGAGAATCCAAACCCATTAAAGAAAAAAACAGAAAGCAAAGAAAACAATGATAAGCTGCCTGTGTAGTGTAAAGGATTTGACCACATAGAATTTATGGGCTTGGACTGTGATTAATGAACCATATTTATGTGGGACATTATGCCTTTTCTGAAAAAAGGGCAGGTTAGTGTTCAGCAAGACCATCTTGTCAACAGGTTGCAAGATGGCTTTACTGTGAATGAAAGTCTTCTGTTTGTGTGATGTGTAAGAAGACAGCAGCCTGAATTCTGATGAAAAATGTGAGTCAGAGTAAACAGTCCCGATGGTTGCGTTTTCTATTCTACACAGCATAGTGTAAAGGTAACGGCTCTCAAGGGAAGAGCACCATGGAAGGTAGGAGTAGGTTCACTGCACGCAGACTAAAACAAGCAACACTTTTTTTTTATCAAAGTGCTTTGACACAGTTTACATAGGGGATGTTATTTCTCAGCTTTGTGTGGAGTAGATGTATGTAATGAACATTGTAATAGAAATTTAAAGAGATGGAGGTGGGCTCTTTAAAGGAAGGAAGAAGTAAAATACATAAAAAATAAATTACATATTTGGGATCGTTATACGCAAAATGATGGACAAGAAGATGTGTGAGAGTGGGTGAGTATGGAAAAGTATGTAGGCATGATGCAGACTCATTTTGAAGTTATGAAAAAATGTATGAGAATGGAAATGTTACTGAAATGTTTATAACTAAGGTGCTTGAACTTGAATTGCAAGTTAATATGTGAAGAGTAAACTTTTTAATAAAGGATTGCTGGAAAAGCGCAATGCCAAAGTGCAGACAGATAATCTTGACATAAAGTAATACTTTCAGAAAGTACCCTTGACAAGTGATATTTGTGGGCTTGGTATGTATTTTCTGTTTAGTTCCTTTGCTATTTTTTTTTTACTTTTGACTAAACAAATATTTTGTTTCTTTGTCCCTCCCCACCCATCGTTTGCAGTTGATCCATGTGGCGATCGTATGTGCAGGACACAATGCTAGCCGTGATGTGGTCACTCTTGTAAAATCCATCCTCTTCCACAGGTGAGAGGTTTTGCCTGTACTGGTAAGGATTTACTATGTTTATTTATTTATTTATGTTTTGTTGACCATGTGGTCCACCAGATAGAACACTTGTGGTGAAGGTCTAGTAGGAAAATCTCACAAGACTACAGTTTTTAAACTACTTAACAGTGTATACTTAGTTTTAAAATACAGTTGTACAGAATAACATACACTGCAGATTTCAGTAGTGAAGATTCTTGGAGAAATTGTCATTATTTGTTGTACAGATAAACCTTGCTGCTGACAAGCTGAATAAAAATGATCTTCATTTAGATTAACATATTTAAGCGTAAAAAATCATTGACATTTGCTTGTTCGTGTTGGGAGGAGTAAATGGTTAAATCATTGATTTACAGGTTAGATGAGAAGGCCTACCTTGATGTTAAGCACCTTTGTAATACTACTGCCAGTGAAGCACATGAGATAGCACCATTCACATACTATGTGAATTAGTGAAAGGTAGTAGAAACCATGAACATTGCTGACTTAAGTAGTTCCCCCTTAAAAGTTGTCAGAATGTAGACATGGGAAGACAAATGGTTATGGTTTTTGTGTTATTCTTTAGAGTTTCAAGTGAAATTAAAAAATACTATAAAAGGGAGAAACTTCCTATATTGAGACATATTTTACATCATTTTATGAACTATTCGTGTTAAAGTAAGTCATAGTAGCAGTAAATGTCTACTGAGGTAGATGTCATGGCACATTGGCACAGACCACCTTCATAACATCAATTTCATGTAGCAACCTTGAAAACATTTTTCTTAGGATTCTCCTGAACATGTCAGAACAATGGATTCCAGGACTTGTTGACTCATTCTGCAAAGAACTCATAATTACTTGATTTGCAACTTTACAACAGTTGTCTATATTACTTCATCTTGGTATTTTGTGCCAACTGGTTAGTTGTTCATACATAACATAGCAGCCACAGGCAAACAGGATTAAATATGCAAAGGTTGAGAAGGAAAGCCAATTGAGACATTAACCCCCTTAGTCATCTCTGGTAATATTGTCTAAACATATTAACATGTAGCTTTCTCACCATTTTTACCTAAAAAGAAAACATTGACAGATAAAGCCATTAAACTTCCTGGTCCTGGGGGATAGGGTATTGTAATACCTTTAATAACTGTCACAGACAACTGCTAGGGGCATTGTAGGGAATAAAGACTAGACTTCATGTATGTTCTCTGAAAGTTTCTGGATTCACAAATGAATGGGCCTTGTAGGAGGGAGATTTTCCAAATGCAAGATTATTTTTTTTTACCTGTGTTGTGATCTCTTTTGTGTCAAGCATGACACTAGGAAAATCGCAGATGCAGGTCTGTGGACCATTTTACTGTCTGTTATGACTAGTATTGTTATTAGCACTCGTTGCCCCACAGGTTAATTACTACTGCCTCGTAAATAGCAGAGCTATCTCTTCTATCCTCTGTTATTTTTGAAAACTGCTATATAGTTACACATGGAACGTTAGAGAAAAGCAACTGATAATTTTTCCTATATAGAACTATATAGGAACCTTGTGGGTTACTATCTTAGAAGTTCTCCTCTGACTGATATTTCAGTATTAAAACAGCCTTTTAATTCGCACGTGGACTTTGAGTAGGTTGGACTATGCTTACACGGCTGTGGATAAGCTTCTTTATTTGTTGTGCTTCAGCCCTTGTTCCAGCTGTTCCACATCTCACTGTATGTATTGTGTTGGTAGTAGCCATGTCTTAGTAATGCTGAAAATTTTTGCAGGACTGAATTGTACGTCATCATTCAAAGAAGCTAATTCTTCTTTAGGTTATGTATTTTTACTGACTGTTTTCAGAGTATTAAACAGTTGAAAACTCTGAAGAAAGGTAAGTAATTTGTTTTATTGTTATAACATTAGATAGAACAGCTCAAGCACTTGAATGGATGCAGTGTTTCCAAGGATTAGTGTGTGTGTGTGCGTGTGTTAGTTGTATCCGTTTCTCTGACTGAGGTGTACAAGATGACATTTGTCATATCTACCTCTTTTACTAGCTAGGAGTGTGATAGATGTCTCATTTGATCATCCTACTGCTGATTCCTTTTCTTGAAAATGCAAAGATCAGTATGCTCTTCCTTCATAATTACCATGGTTACCTTAGGTGCAGTCCAGCCAGTGTCACACCATAACTTAACACCACTTATAGATATAGCTATTTTACAGGATACCATGCCACGGAGGAGGATCGTCCTATATGAGAGGAGGTTAAAGGTTCTGAAGATCAAAGAACAATTTAAAGAGATTGCAACAAATGCAGAAGTGAAGGGAAGAACTGGGGCCATGAGAAAGCATGACCATCTTGGAGAGATTGTAGCAAGGCAAAAGTATCCTAGCATTTCAGGTACTGAACTAATGAGTCAGTAACATCCATTCTGAAATCCTTCAGTATTTTTTGTCTCATTGCCTTGACAACCATATCATTCTCTGGAAAGTGCAGTCCCCTGACATCTACCATAGCTCCAGAAGTACAAATTTGTCTACACTGTACCACACACTGTCATGTTATTAGTAGGAAGCTGAGCATTCAATTTGGTGTCTCTAGTATGGCTTCCTGTCAGCTCTGAACTTATTTTTGACTTTGTCTCTGATTCTTGAACAATGATGTTGAGACAATAGCTGAAAATCAGGATCAGTTTTTAAATATTAATCTAATTGACTTAAAAAGTTAATAGGTCATCAGGTTGTTCATCAGTATGCACTTTGTGAATGATATAAAACTCTAATGTCTTGCATTATTGATTGAGTATAGTCCTTAGTGATTTACCAGAAAAGTGTTGAGAGACAGGACAAAATTATGAGTCAAAATGAGGGATATTGTCATATCTTTCCTGGTTCATTGTAGCAAAAGTAATGTACACTAACTTAACCATGCTAGTTTCCTAAATATACTGCTACATTTTCTGATGCAGATTGTGTTCTTTTTAATAGTACCAAAGAAGTAAAACACCTAAATAAAAGAAGAAGAAAAAAAACTTTATCAGCAGCCAGCTGGCTTGTGTATTCTAACACAAATGTACATAAAGTAGTGAGAGTAAAGTCCCCACTTCTTTAGTGTCAACTTTCCCACTTGAGGTCTCTGTCTGGTACACACACAGTTAAATAGCTTTTCATTCCTCAAATGCAGGAAATGTCTGGCCATTTCTTAATGTTTTTACCCCATGTTTTGACATGTCAGTTTTGGGGCCCATCCTTATATAAATAGTGAAAGGTAATTTTCACAGTGACTGAGAAATCACTTCCAATTGTGGAGATGTGCAGCAGTAGACAGTGGCAGTGTTTCAAGAGACAGAGCCATCATTTAAATATGTTGGGAATTTCAGCTTAAAATTACAAATCCGTATTGTGTTTTGCAAATGCAGTTTTTAATAGTATTTGCCTCTTTGCTATTATTTTGAATCAAAGTCAGCAGTAAACATTTCTTCAAAATACATTATGAATGTGTTAATTTCTGTTTTCCGGTGTAAAGCGCATATAAGAAAAATGCTTAATTAAAGGCCAATCTGAAGATTACCTCAAATTTTGCATACATGTTATTTAGGTCTTCCACAAGTTGCACACTTATTTCACCTTTCAGGTAACCACTTCTATGGGTCTCATAAACTGTATAAAACAATGTTATTAGCACCTGTAAAAATGGCTTTATTGATTTTCAACACTAAAGTACTTGCATAGTAACATTTCAGCTATTAGACATTCAAATTATGTGAATAATTAAAACATAACTCTACTTCTAAATTATCCAAAGATTCGATTCAACCTATCTTAAAAATGTTTTTATTAAAATTTAATTAAATACTTCATGCATAATTCATTATTTAACCCCCCCCCCCTGAGCCAGTGTTCTATAAACAAATGTGTACCATGCATCTTTCATTAGCAATTTATCAGAAATATTCAAATACAAATCTGAGTCTTTACAACTGTACATTATAAAATAACATGAAAGTTCAGAATCACCTCCATGTTCTAGAAAAAATGAATTACCACTGTATTATTTTTATTATTATTTTTAATGTCCATTATATGTTCTTGCATTGTCTTAAAAACTCACCTTTTTGTCTGTCCTAAGTAAAATAATTTAAATGCACAATAAAGGGCATAACCCGCACATTTTTTATACTAGTTCTTGTAATTCACTGCCCTACATACTGTAGTTGTCCATTAATATTGTACTGTCTACTTAAATCTCTGTATTTATTAGCTGTACATCCTTTAAAAAGTACTGTTTCATTTTCCTAAAGTAATTGATTGAACTACTTTGTCTGCTCTACTTAAAGAAATTCTGTACAGTACCATTAGATTCAATATAACCAAAGGCCCTAACACGTTGTCAGATATAACAGTACTTTTTAATAAATTCTTACCACTCCTTCCACAAAAGGGGCATGTTAAGTCACAGAGAAAACATCATCTTTCTGTTCTTCTATAACTTATTCTTTTTCTAGATTTACAACACCGTTTATTCTAAGATTTTTACAAGCTATCTATATACCTTACTAAAAGGATAGAAAGCCTAAACAATATGTCATCCATGGACCCGACTCAGCCCTGTCACTATACTCTGTATCCTACAGAATGCTAAGAGATGACTTGTGTCTGGCATATAAGGCAGTCTTTGATCCATTACTGATGGTTTACTGCACATCAGCAAGTCAGTAGGTGTTTACTAGGCTAACAAATGCAAGGGCCTTTTTAAACCTAACCATGCATCTCAAATCACTGACAAGGTCTGATGCCCTTCATAAGTGTAAGCAGGGGCTTGAGAGATGAAGCATTTGCAAGCAAGGGTCTGGGAGATGAATCATTTACAGGCTGCATTTGTACATTAGAGACATAGGCTCCAAACCAGGATTTAATTATGCGTTCTTCATCCAATTGTCCAAGTTGCACTTGAATTGGGTTAGGGAGGAACTGTGCTTCACATGGATGGGGAGCCTGTTCCAGAGACAGGGTAGTCTCTGGGTACATAACATCTCACCAGCAGGTCCTATTCAAATCACAGGCCAGGTTTAAGGCTGCAGTTTTAGTCAGCCAGAGACCACTGACATCGGCCTTGACTTCAGAGAAGTAAATGCCAAAAAGGTTTTGGCGACTTTCTCAAAGAAGTCCGCCAGGTTAGGTAGGCATGACCTGCCCCTGATGAAACCAGGCTGGGTTGGGTCCAGTGTCTAAAAGTTTATTATATCACTATTGATTATTTCCATGATAATTCTTTCCATGGTTTTTTATATAAGATTAATGAGACTTATGGGTCTGTAGTTTCCACAGTCTGTAGGTGGCCCACCTTTTTGCAGAAGGATGACTGTTGATGTTCTCCATTCATAAGGCATGAAACCTGTTTTGAGGCTGCAATAAAATAGCATTTCCAGAGGTCCTGATAGGTCATGTTTCATGCTGTTTAGAAGGCATCCTGGGATATTGTCTGGGCCAATTGATGCAGTGTTCTTGGCCTTAGTGAGAGCATTAAGGACCTGTTCCCTAGTGGTAGCAGGGGGAGTTATATTTGATGGTGTTTCTTGAGGGAAGGTTGAGGGAGAACGAATGGTAAAGTTCGAGCTAAATGTATTGGCCAGTAGGTTTGCTGTATCTTCTGACTCGGTATAGGTAGCTCCATTTGCAATGAGCTCTGCACACAATAGTGTATTGCCTTTAAGGTTGCGGACATAGACAAAAAATGCTTTGTGGTTGTCCTTGGCCTGGGAGGCCAAATCTACTTCAAATTTGTCTTTGGTAGACTTTATTTGGCCCCTGAGTTTTAGTTTGACAAGGTGCTTTTATCCTGCTGGGTGCTGCAACTCCTAATCCATGATGTTCTTCCTTCTGTTGTACAGCCTGTTGATTTTGTGATTCCTCCAGGTTGGCTTGTTTTTTGAGTTAGTTCTGTACTACTTCCTCCTGGATACAGCTGCTTCTATGCAGCTACTAACATGCTTGTACAGGGATTCTGTGAACAATTCTGCATAGGCAGCAGTGTTCTCAGGGTTTTTGGAGGTTGAAGTTTTGCCAGGTTATCACTTAATAGCAGGAAGTTAGCCTTAGAGTAGTTCCTGAATATTCCAGGTTTAGCTGGGGGTCCGGGTTTTATTTTTACTTCAAAGGAGGCCATTTTGTGGTCTGACCTTACCAGGGAAGACATTACAGTAGGGGGTGTGCAGCACTCTCCCATATTAGTGACGACCAGATCCAGTATGGTTGCACCACCTGGTTGGTGTATTGACAATCTGGTCCAGGGAGTTTGTGTTTACAAAATCCAGGAATCTCTGTATCTGCACGTTTGGTGGTGTTTAGTATTCCCAGTTAATAGTGGAGTAATTAAAGTTGCACATGAGTATGGTAAGTTAAATGGCATCAAAAATGCTTGGATCTAAACCTCTTCTGCAACATCAACAGAACAGTTGGGAGGAACAGATACATTTTGAAGAGGATATCATTGCTATGGAACAGACTCCCCAACCACTTAAAACAGAGTTCATCCCTGTCCATTTTCAAGTGCAACTTAGATCTGTGGATGGACAGAGAAATTTTACCCCAGGAGTGCCCCCTGTATTACTAATGGACAGAGGCAGCTCCTAAATGCTTTATCCCGTGCATGGATTCCCTCCGATTATCTATGGCATGATCTTACTTGTGCTCATTGGAGGTTAATATGTAATTATCAACTGACTGTAATCAAATGTAAGTGGAGGGCAGCACAAAGTCAGTTTTCCTTCTGTAGGGATATAGAAACCCCTTTCTTCTGCTTTTTCATCATGGTTGTTAACTCTTTACATCCTTGTTTATGCAGAAAAAATGAAAAACAAGGCAAAAGTATAAAATTATGCAAATGGCCCATCAAACATATGGGCATTAGTGTAAATAGTTAATTGTTAGTCACCTACGGGATCACTGCCTTTTGGTTTGGTTTGATTTAATTTCATTGCTGCCTCAAATGCATCTGACTTCTACTACCAAATGCCTGATGGTTTGATAATTTCCATGAAAAGGTTAATTGCATCTGGTGTAGAAATAGTAGATGTAAAAAAAAACCTTAAATCTAAGGAACTAAGAACCTCTTCTCATGTAAATGTCTGTAGTTTTAAATCTTGAAGAACAGGCCATGCATTACTTACGAGGAAATGTCTTGTGCACCTTTAAAGCTGTCCCTGAGGTGTCTGCATTTTTCAAGCAGAACATTATTGTATTGCTAGGAGTAGTGATCTCAAACTTGAGGTATCACTCTGTGGCAAAAGAAACTGTATCAACAGAAAAACTGTTCCTGTGGGCTTTTTGTTGTGTAGAAACCTGCTGTGGACTCTCTTTAAAAACACTTCTATAGAATTTTAACAGGAGAATTGTTTTATTCTGCACTTTAATGCTTTCTTTTCCTGAGAATGATAGAATCAGCATGCATTTTGGTGATATGAAGCCTCTGTTTGCTGTCTTGCTGACATGGAATTATTTAGGAAAAAATAATGATGTACTCTTCTTCCATCCTGTTCTTATTATTATCAAATCTCATTTATACCAGATTTAAACTAACTCCACAAAGACTGCAGAACCCTTTTCACTTTTTTTATCCAAGCAGAACATGTGACACTGCTGGCTATGTTAAAGGAGAGGTGACTTCTTTAAGGTTTCTGGCAGAAGGTGCTTAGCTTCTCAGACAGCAATGCAGTTACCGTGAGCTGTCATGCCCATCTCTGAGCCCTGATGCATCATTTATGTATTTATACCAAAATTCACATTTTTTAAAAAATGAATAATAGTGTTGATTATACATTTAATGTCCATTCCATAATCTTAGAAGTATGGGAACTGCCTTATTAATGTTAATTTCATAACATTGAAAAACTGAAGTGATCTACATTTACAGTTTCTACCATAACACCAGGGCCCTTTTCCAGCCACATCCTGACTTTCTCTCCTTCCCCTTTCATATTGAGCGCAGTGTAGCTAAGGCATCACAAGCCTGTGTGTGATATCAGTTCAGCTTTAACACTGTATTCCCTTCTAATTCTATTTGATCGGAAGGTCCATGTCAATAGAAAGCAAGTTGAGAGAAGATAGGACAGACTGCAGCACTGTAGTAGCTTTGGTGAGGCAATGGTGTTAGAGATCAGATGGGAGTTAGCCACTCGTCTTTGCCCAGGCTGGAGGAAGGCAGACAGGGTACTCTGTCAGTATCATGTACGATTAACGTGAGAAACCCTAATGCAAGTGTGTTTACATGCTTTGATTCTGAAAACTGAACCATAATTTGGTATTTCCTTCTCTGCAATAACCAGAACTGGGACATTATTCGTTGTTACTAAAATCTTTTTTTGTTGTTGTTGCTTTTGTTTTTTGATCAGAGGTTCTATACATTAAAAGAATGTATGCATGCAATATCTTTGGGTTGTCTGCTACTTTTTCAAGCTGCTTGGCAATATGTGTTGCTCTGTATCTGGATTTTGTGACATGGGGCACTAAGCTGTAGGTTATTGTGTATGTTCCCGGGTAGTGCAAGTATATACTGGTGATGTGGAGTAATGTACAGATGTTAGATGTTAAAAGGATGACCTGAGAAAAGCAAACATATTGAAAGTTGTGCTACCCTTATTAGACCAACTGACATGCACACAGCAGACAGGGATGTATATTTTGTTGCAGTACAAATATGCAAGATCTTTGTAACATTTATTTTGAAAGGAGTCACCTTCTCCAGCTGACAGCAGAGCAAGACTAACACAATACAGCATGTGTTATGCTCTTGTTTCCCTTCTGTAAATAAAATGCAGCACAAAGTACTTGATCTTTACAGAATATCATATCCTTTGTAGCTTCTGGCTAGATTGGTGGTTGGTAATCTGAGTCATATCCCTCAAGGCTGCTAGGAGACCAGTGACTACCCGAGTGTAAAATGCTGTCCTCCTTCATAGACGTTCCATAACTCCACAGCTTAGCAGTCCCTTACAGACAAAACAAAATGACACTGCATTCTTGAAGGTACTGATGCATGTCTGTAGCATGTACATTTCTGAGAATTATGCATGCAGAAATGACTTGTAATATAAACACAGGTAAATACAGATGAGTAGGAGAATATAGGAGAAATGTATACATTTTGGGGATGGGGTAGGCTCACAATTTTCATCAACCTAAATTAGATTATGAACTCTGGAAGGATACTGATGATGGTCATTTGGACGGTGGACTCTGAAAATGGCTTCAAGAGGTATTGACATCATTCTGTTCTACAGTGTATTGGTAAAGCCATGTGTGGAGTGTTGAGACCTGTTCTGTTAACCATACAAAGGAAGCAAAATTAATTTGCTAGAAGATGTTATAGATGAGTTATCAAAACTCCAAAGGAAAGAAAAGGCTGGAACATGTAAAGTGCCTTATTCAGCTATGGATGTATGCAGTGAACACGACAAGTGGCTCTCATGTGCATGCAGTACATTGCTAGAGGGCAAATGAGAGAGAGCTGATGCTGGGAGAAATACAGATGAAGGATTAAAAGACATGAGTGGCAGTTGAAAAGTGGACTGTTTGGTGCGTACACAAGTGGCAGTCAAAAAGTGGACTCTTCAGTACACACACATCTGTGGAAGTAGTACTTTATACAGATTTGCTATTGCCTGCAGGGCATTACCTGAAGCATTTGAACAGTAAGAGCTATCAAAAGTGTTCAGGAATGCCTAAGAAAAGAGATAAAATGGGCCTTCCCAGCTGGACATTGTAAATATGTGTTGCTATTCAGAATGTTGACACTTCAGAATTTAGCAGACTGAGAACAGTATCAGAATGTTGACAGTTCAAAATGTAGACAAAGGTAAGTGGGTTGGTAGTAGGGCTGGGAATGTGTTTGTGTTTGTACAAGTGTTGGTAGGTTTGGGTTAGAGTAAGGGTTTGGTAAGGGGATAGCTTTAGTGTTGTGCATGTTTGTTGATGAGTGTGTCTGAACTTGTCTAGTAAGTGGTAGCTTTATGGAAATGTTTTTTCTAAGGTAAGGTTATAAGGTTAGGGTTAGAACACATTGGAAATATTGTATGTAAGGTAACATAGTTTTGTAATTTCATGTTCCGGGATTATGCCTGTGAAGATGAGCAGTGCCTTTTGATAGTTTTTCATTTTTTTGAGTCAGTGTTTGAGTGTTTTATTTTTGGCTGATATATTTTGTTGTGGTAATAATGTTAAGAAGTAACATGCTGACATTGTAAGAAATGCAGATAACATTTTATACAACATAACATCATTTGTTTTTATTATTTGCAAATAGGGAAGTGTTATTTCAGAAGTGTAGTACTTGTCAGTTTGAAAGAACGCTTTAACATCTGAACCTTTAACCTTTTATGGATAATTATAACAGGTTATTGTAAGAGTTATTTTTATTATAAAGATTTCAGTTTTAATTGGATATTCATAATATTTCTAAGAAATATTTTCATTTTTACATTAAATGTTCTTAATGTTTTGAATAGTTTGTCTTAGATCAGCTTTATCTGACGTAACAAACATATGGCACAGTCTAGAAGTACATTTTTAGTAAAACAATGTATGCTGACACATTTGGCCTCCAGAAACACTAAATTTGGATCCTAAGACAAGTTACAGAGTACATATGTAAGCATGTACAGTAATTAAAGAAATCAGGAAACACATTTCAGCTCTACTGTGCAAATCACAAGTAAACATTACTTATAGGTGATTTTAAACAAATAGCCTTATATAAAAGATGCATTCTGTGAATAGCTACTCTATAACATTAGTTGTCACTGCACATTATTTTTTTCTTAGATGTAAAAATACTTGGTCTTAGAGTTTGTACTGTTACACGGAGGCTTTTTAGCCTTTCTGCCATCTGAAGCAGAAACAGAAAATAATATTACTGCAATTGTTGTGAAAGTAGTCTGTCTGAGGTTACAAAACTATAAGCAGTAATGAGCCACACAGTATAATTTTTGATAAGACTAAGCTGTACCGGCTTATCCCCTGCATTATGGTACATGCAAATCTGACCATTCAAATGTATTATAAAATTATATTTTTTTTAAGTAGTAGTGGGATTTGAAAATACATTTCCACTGCAGTAGTTCTCCCTTTGTCTTTTTTAACTCTAAAAAATATATTTATTAAGGTCAGTAATTTAAATAATAAATCGCTTATTATTGTGAGATGGACATATTATTGCAACAAATGACACAGTATAACTGAAAGCATTTTTTACATTTCTAATTAAGATGAACAGAACTGTGTAACACTCAGAGGACACAAGGCTCTTGATCTGTCAGCACAGCTCTACATAGTCATTAGATTTGAAGAAGGTGTTTAGACCAGGACAGTTTTTTTTTTGTTCAAGTGGACTTTCAGGTTAAAAAAAAAAAATCTTTTAGTGTGCTGGAACTTTCTGAAATATAAGATTTGCAAAAAAAGTTTGAATTTAGGAATATTTGTTTTCATGCTTAACACTGAAATGTGCTGGATCCTGTCATCATGTCACATTTAATAGTTCATGGAAGTAATCAGGCAAGCAACAAACAAAACTTTATGCGTAACATTTTTATGATGATCTGGGGATGCATAGCCAGCAAAAAGCTCCTTTGCAGAAGTCTCTGCCATTTATTAAGTCTGTGTCTTCATCTGTCGTAACCATTATGATGCACAGGTTATCTGTCAGTTTATTTGAAGGGGTACAGGGATATGAAGTGATGTGGCAGCACACTTGTTTTGCACACGATGAAATGTTACTCGCAGCATGGATTTTGGCAGTCTAGCTTGTTGTAGTTGCTGTAAACTGGAGTGTGAGTGATATCCACAACAGTCATCTTGATTGTATTTAACATGGTCATAGGAGATGTTATACAAAGTTTAGCTGCCCCTCCTTTCATTTTGGGGCATTGCACACTGAACGAATGCAGGTCACAGTGACATGAAATGCATTAACAGGGATTTTGTTTATTAGCATTTTTTTGATGATCAAGCCACATAGTTTTAAGTAGAGTGTTGTACAGGACCTTGTAACAAGCAGTAGGATAGTCACTGCTACAACCAGTCCGCTAGTTCTTTTAAGAAATATAGGCCTTAAACACACAGCAGGATCTTACAATAAACAATAGAATGTTTACTTGTCACAACCAGTCTTTTGAGACACTAAAGAAATGAAGGCCAACGAGTTGTCAGAACCTTTCAACAAGAAGAACAACATAGCAGTGCGGTATAACCCTCAGGCAGGTAAACAGATGCTTGACCCCAGAGCTGCTGGCTTGATGCACATCTCAGGAATAAGAATGCTGATAGGAATTTTCAGTGCTGGAAAAGGGAAAAAAAAAATCCATGTCTTTTTTTTTTTTTTTCTGACCCCTTGGACATTGATCTCTCCGCACCTGAGCAAGTCAGAGATTAAATTTGGAACTGTCCATATTTCCTCAGAAGCTAAGCTGGCCACAACTACAAAGTAAGAACTTTAAAGGTTGGATTATATATATATATATATATATATATATATATATATATATATATATATATATATATTTTAGAAAATGTTACAAGAAATATAGTATATTTTTTAGCTTATATGAAGTTGATGATTATCTGTTGTTATACTTAATAAACATTTGAACATGACTATGATGGATGTCATTAATAATGTTAGGGGACTAATTTACAGTTGTGTGTTCATTCAGACTTTCAACACTGATTTAATCAGTGCACATGAATCTTTTTATTTACTTGCCCATAATACTGTTTGCTGAGTAGACTGCTATTGTTTTCAGATATTTTACTAAAATATGCTTCTTCTGTAGTAAAGCATGCTTGTAAACCCAGAAAAATGCTAGTATTTACAATAAGAGATTTTACATAGACTGTCAACCAGAAAATGGAATCATACCCATAATGCAGTGCTGTTTTTACAAATCTTGTTTTTTACTTTTTTTTTTTTACAGCTGAGTTGTATCTAGTATTTGTTTTTTTTTTTTAGCACATACTGCACAATCTGCTTAATCTACATGGAAAGGCAACATATTTTATATGATAGCTTTAAGAAAAAATTACTTTAGGGGATATCAGTACTTAGCAGTAACTTCTCACTTTAGTTATAGTACACCTCCATTTGATTATAACACAAAAATTACTGTGCACTTTTTGGGCAGATTTCGTAAATGGAATTTTAGGATAATTTTTAGTGACACTTGGTAACATTTTTTGATATGTAATATATAAGTCAGTACAGCGGCTTTTTTATATTACAGCATGTTACTGTGAAGTGTTTTCAGTTTTACTGCACGTTTAATTGCAGATTTTTTATTACACACACACACACACACACACACACACACACACACACACACACACACACCATGTGATGTGCATAATTCCAGGTACTTTAAGTGCTTAATATGAATTTTGAAGAATTAATACACAACACTGTCATAACAGAAAACATTGACTGTATTTTGATACAAGCATCAGCATGGATATGTACAATTTTAGTATAAGATTTTCTCAATTTGACGTACAAGACTACATTGTTTTACCGTTGACCCCAAATGTTCCTGGCCAGTGATATATAAATGATCCATATGCATTTTTATTTGTGGCATTCTTTTGAAATCCATAGTCATGCACTGTTATTTTGCTAAGAAACATCTAGAATGTAGAATAAGTCCTTCATTTTTTTTTTTACATGTACTCATACTGTTTGACCACATTTATGTTTATACTAGCAAATATTCTTCTACTGAATCATAATATTCAGTAATGACTACTGTAACACCACTACTCTCTATTGCTGGCTAACTCAACAGTCTGCCATTTGGTAGATTATCAGATCTCAAGGACAGAATGAAAATCAGACAAAGTTAATACAAACCAGTAGACTAACAATGAATCAACAGAAATGCTTTTATTTTTTTTAAGTACTAATGTTGTTGCTTGTGAAGGTCCTGAGTGAAACATATACTTTGAATTTAAATAGAGTAAATCCATTTTTATCTTAGTGATGTAATACCTATATGTGTGCATATGTATACTGTGTTAACATTTGTAGCTTAGTAAATGACTTCTGTATAGGTAGTACATGTAATCAGAATAAATGACTGATGTCAGTTTACAGTGTAAACACATTACAAAGTTTTAAGATGCTGTTTTACAACTTGGGACTTACCTTTAAAATGCAGAGTATGCTCTGACATGTCAGGTACTTTCTAAAAAGTTACATTTGCCATGCACAGGTTTGGACATTTATTTAAAGACAGTCTATTAACAACTCACATATGTGTTTTATATTACCTCTTTTTTTTCTCAGCTGCTACAGCTGTCTGTTTTATAATATAACTTAACAGTGAAAATGTGTGCATTTAATTTATTAGTGTTCACAGGATAAAGTATAACTTACTAGATATATGCAGACTGTTTCTTGCTACTCGTGATAGTGTTTACATCTTTTAAAGGTGAATCTACTGTGTTTTGTTTAGAAGTTGAAGGAATATGTTTTGTAAAGATATTTGAATTATATGGTCTGGAACAATTTAATAGGGGATCTGTTGTAGTCTTTTTAAATACATTGTTTCCAAATGAAACAATTATTTGAGATATCTTTCACACAGACACAGTTACTAACTTTTCTATAGCAGTGATATATTTTTAGCATATTTCTGAAGCCAAGATGTATTAAACTAGCATTTACTTTCCATTTTTACACAAATAATACTAATGTCTTTTGGCTTTTCCCGGTTAGGGGTCGCCACAATGGAACTCCGGTCCGCTAATGATTGGCAGTGGATTTTTGCAGTGCTGAGTTGCCAGCCCAATGCCCAACCTTCAAAGAAGGCACACCCATTCACACACGCTCCTACCTGCATGTCTTTAAATCTCACTCGACCGTAGGGTGGATATGCAGACTCCACACTGCATATCCATCTGAGAATTGAACGGGAGAACCTTTTGCTGTGAGGTAACAATGCTAATATTTTTTTCCATAAGCAAGCTTTGTACATTAAACTTTATACAATCAATCATGTTTTAATAGTCCCACAGTATTTATGTAGAGAATAAGTGTTTAACAACCAAGATGATTTATAAGGAGGATGTCTGAAAGAAGTAAGCAGGAAATTAGTCCCTCACTTAGAGGATCATACAAAGAAAGACTGCAAATATATTGACAGCCTAGTCAGGACTTTCTTTTTACAACCATCCTGTAAATTGAAGAGACTGTGTGGCCCAGGGCTGGCCTTAGGCCAGTTGGATTTATATGTTCCGGGAGGCCCTACTCCCTCTGGGGGCACTGCACCAGGTTATGTCATTATGTCTTATATGCCCAAGAGACTTGCCTGAGGGACACTACAGCTTAATGCAAAATGCACTTTCCTGCTTGTAATTGTACCCCTGTAGTAAAAACAAGCAGTAACACTCAATAGAATGTGTGCTGCTGTGTAAATAATGCCCACCCAGGGGTGTTCTGAGGCTTGATGCCACAAGCCACTGGTTGATAGCTCTCATTCTCTCTCTCTCTCCCTCACACGCACATGCATGCACACACACACACACACACACACACACACACACACACACACACACACACACACACACACAGACACTTCTGCTTACCTTAAACATACATGCACACAAAACCACTTTTCTTTCATTTTTAAATGTTTCTTTTATTTTTACTCACACACACAGACACAAACACACACTATTTTTTTTTAACATTCTGTATTTACTTTCATTTTATTTATTTATTTATTTTGTATTTAACATTTGTCGACTTGGAACAAAGCCAAATTTCAGCAGAGGCCTGGGGAGAAACACTCCAGACTCATGCCTTTGTGATGTGGGAGGAAACCCACATGAACACAGGGAGAACATGCAGACTCCACACAAAAGGCACTCCAGCCGAGAATCGCACTGGAGAACCTGTTCCTGTGAATCAACAAGACTACCACTGCACCACTGTGCCATTACGAAACAGTACAAGCGCCACTTAGAGAGCATGAAATAATGGTGTCCATTAGCTTTCTTACTGTCCAAGCTTCATGGCACCTTACTATGCTGTCCTGAACCTGTGGCATCATTTTTCAGTGGCATAACCTGTACATCGATACCTTGTTGAAGAATGTTTATTCTCCAGTCAGGGTGCTGATGTATGTGTCGCCCATGGTTTTAGTCTTGTTAGTGGAGTACACTAGTAATGGTCTTAATTTGCACACACAGAGTAGGCACTGTTTTCTTTTTCTTCTCTTGCTGACATGGGGTTTTAATTGGTTGCTAATAAATATAATTACAAGAAATATTTGTGGAATATTCAGTCACAGAGAGATGGAAAACAAAGACTTGTAAACATAAACAAAAGTACTGTGATGTGAGGTAAGTTTTGAGCACGATGACTTGTGACACACTTACAATTTACACAGTAAATCTACATGTAAACAGTACAGAAGACAAATGCTTGTTGCACTCACAGATGGGAACAATTAATCCCAGAAGTGAAGTATGAAAGCTGTGGGTGTGTGCACACGCACACTGAGTGGTGGGACGAAGAGGTGGATAGAAAAGATAATTAATTTGGTTAAAAGTGGAAAACCAAAAACAATTTGACTCTTAAGTGTACCACAGGGGTATTTAAGTTTCAGAGCCACATACAGATTAAGTGATCGAGCAGAAACTTAAAGTTTGGAAAATGGATTGTATTAGGTAGGAGGAAGTATATTATAAAAAGCTGAAATAACTGTGGGGTGTTGTATACTCTTCCTACATCTGTCTGGTTTCCTTAAGGCATTCTGATTTCCTCTTACTTGCCAAGACATGATGATTAGTGACCGCTCTAAATTATCTTTGCATGTAATCCTTGTTGCCTTTGTGGCCTGTGATATAGCTGGGAAAGATCTACATGTATATGTCCATGTACCCAGTTTAACAGTTAAGTAAATAAAAACAATCTTTCAGAAACAGTTTTAAGTGAGTGCGGGGCGGTGTGTGATCAGTGGCATTCCTAAGGAGAGGCGTAAGTTTATTCTGAGAAACATCAGTTTTATATGGTTTTGATGAAACGCATTGACCGTAGCAAGGTTTGAGAATTAACTGGATAAGGAAATCCAGCTATTCTGAGCAAGAGCAGGAGATGATTGGAAGCCCATGAAGGAAGCAAAGGGGCAGTATGAGATTTGTTTAATGGAAGTTAGACATTTTTCATGCTCTTTTTGGCCTCCAGTTTTCCCACAACTGTTAAGTGCAGACCCACTGACATAATTGTCTAGTACTTCTGACACCCAAAGACATTGGACATGGGAGTTGAGATCTGTTTCTCTGAAGAGCAGAAGATTTTATCGGGTTTCCTGTTTCAAAATGAGCCTGCTTTTTAGTAACATGACTTCATCTGCAGCAATAGCCAAAAATAGTGGTGTGTGTAAAGTACTTAACTTTCAAAAATACTTCTTAATTTATTTAAAGTTTGTTTACCGAGGAATATCACTGCTCCAGTAAGGTAATTTTCAGGCTCAGCATGGTAGAAATATCAAATATAACAGAAGAAACAATATATGTTAATCAATACCAGTGCAACTGTGGTAATGAAAGAGCAACCATGCAGAGGGGTACAAGTCAGGATAAAATGTAGTATCAGTTAACATAATCATAAGCAGACGTTTCAGTCAGTAAAACAGGCAAGAAGAGTACCTGTTCACATGATAGCATCATATGCTAAAATGTTTCTTTGCAGAAAACAATATGCAAAAATCAAGGTATTACAGTATGTGCTTTTGTTGGGCATGGGATGTGAAGGTGATGGAGGGGAAATGGAAAAAAACTAGAGAAAAAGGATAATATAAAATATGTATGAGGGGAGAGACCAAGACAAAATATGGCAATATCTCCTACCCATATTCAGGAGATCCAGGCAGTACTACAGGAGTTTGTAATAGCTTTACTGGTAAGCCAGGGTGAACCCACCTGACGAAGCAACATGTATACACAGGATCTCCGTGACCTATCAAACAGATTCTTTATAAAGTGCCAAAGTTACTTAAGCAGTCCATTGGAGAGGAGGTCCAGACAATCCATGAGTCAAATGCTTTTCGTCTGTTTTAACATGTCATATCACACAATATAAGCTGATAAATAAACTTGTTGTTTAATTATAATGCACAGTTTAGTAAATATTCATGATATGAAATAGTCTTAAATCCAGGAAGCCAGCAAATGGAGGAAGAGTCAGGGTAGTAAATGGTAGAGTGATCAACAGAAGGGCCCCACCAACATGGTATAAAGTGGACCCCACAGTTTCTAAGGCCAGCCCTGGTGTGGGCTATGAAATTTGAGAGGATATAATTTAGTGTACTGTATTATTTTGATTGACTCTGCAAACCCAAGTGGGCCATGGTTTTGACTTGCTTTAATTTGTGAACATAAACCTGTATTTTTCTGTAATCATACTTCCAGTCTCTGTCTGGACTTTAGTGAAAACCTTTTAATAAGCCAGATAGTACCTCTTCTTTAAGTTGTATATCTTACTGATATTGTAGCTTCACTGCAGATGTTTACTTATAATTATTTTTCTGTGGATTTGTACTGTGTAGGTACTTTTTTTTTTTTTTTTTTTTAAGTATTAGTTTCTAAGAGCAGAGTTTGGAATCACTTTCACCAAGAGTGTAGCCTGCTCCAGAGGAGTGGGTATAAAAACAAAGGGAAAAAACACTCTTCAATTATTAGTTCCTGTAAAAGTTGTTGATAATTTTGAGTTGCTGTTGCTAGGACTTAAAGTATAGCCCAAACTGCTTTGGCAAGAAACTTGTCCAATGCAATTTCCATGTGTAAAATCTAAGCAGGTATGTTTATTGTTATAGAAACCAATGTTTTAACTTTGAAAACCAAAGTATTATGGCGATAATCAGTAAGGCTGGTGGGGGGGAATTAATGTTATGACCCTAGGTGAACATTTGACTGTATTTTTTGTAAAGGCAATTAGCAGTTAGACAATTGCTATTCTTGTATTAATTTATTCATTTAGCTTAGATAAATGTACAAACTAAAAAAAATATGTAGTCAAAGTTTAGACTCTTGTTTCCCTGCACCCTGCCCAATGTTTTGTAAAAGTTAATAAAATGCAAGGTTCTTTAACTCTTAGTAATAGAAAAAGGAGTAATACTAGTACTGCAGTACAACACCATCATTAATAAAGATTTTTAGATTAATACATTAAACAAATCTACAAAAAATAATTTACCTGCATTGTAGTTGCATTTCTATCTTATTGAATTGTACCACATGTAATGAGTTTAGGGCTGCTATCTGTGGCGTGACAACAGACTTGAAGTTGCTTAACTGGAGTAGCAGTTGGTATAATAAGCTGTAACTAAATAACTTGTTTGGCTTGAGCATAGGAAAGGGGCATGCAATGGGACGAGAAGGGAGAATGTCCACTCACTTCACAAAAGGCATTCCCTCCAGGCACCCTTGCTTCACTCCCATAGTATGAGTAGTGAGCTTCCTAGTGTCCACTCATTGAGACCCAAGTATACAACATGTCCCTCTGCACATGAGAGGCAAGCAGACCATGACCTTTCCCCTTCCAGCCTGTCCTTTTCATTCCCAGAGACACTAATCAAACCCCATTTACCTGGAGCAAACACAGTTGGGATTATCCCTTGTGCAGCAGAGCTAAGCAACCATGTCTGACTTGAGTTAAGCATTCTAACCGTACTCTGTGTCAGTGCCTTACAGAATAATCAGAGGATCCCTGATGGTCCACTAAGCACAGCTGCACACTTTGTGTAGATGCTTCCTAGAGACAGCAAGACAGCATTGTTATACTTGTGTGTGCAGTTTAAGATGACTTCTCTTCAGTGGAAAGTTTGATGTGATACTAGCCCAAAAATATTTGATATACGATTCTTGTATACCTGCCTGGCACACATCAGAATAGTCTGCATGTAAGGAAGATGGTATTTAGCCTGCGATCTATAGGGCCACTTAGTTCCTCTCTTTCCCCTGAGGAATCTTCAAGTACTAGATTTGGAGGCAAGGTGTTTATCTGGCATGACCCTTAGAGCGCAGTGTGGTGTGCATTATCAGAGACTTCTAAAAGGTCAATAAACTCTTCAGAGTTAGGAATTTTTTGAAGTCATCCAGTTGGAAGTAAATGTGATGTTCTAGGAAGTAAAAGAATATTCACCAATGGTAATAACTGTGCTGTAATAGTGGCATGATGCCTCGTACTGTATCTGTGTTTGTGTGTATTACGTTACCCAGAAACAGAGTACTAATGTCCTGATGAGTGTTGTAATATGCAGCCATCATGTGTTGTACTAAATCATAGAATTTCACAGAAAACACAGAAGGATACAAGGACAGCAAGGAATTCCAGTGTAACTTTAGTTTAATATAAAACAACC